>NC_135147.1:22889978-23189978 GCF_051014445.1 Colletes latitarsis
CGCGGTCAGGATTAAAAGTCCTTCCGCAATATTTGCACGGAACCAATTGATTCAAGTGCGATTTCCAGTTAGCCTCAGCCATTGCCATCACATCTACTACCATATTTCCTGTTCCTGGATCACCTGTGTATCAATTACGTTCGTAAATATTTGAAAATAAAATTCAAAGAAGAACTTATATATATTAATTCCACATTATATAATTTGTATATTTTTTTTTTTAGATTACAAACGATTAGTTGAAAATATTAATCACGAATTATTATTGATAGTTTGTTAGGACTACGCTAAAATATTATTTCAACAATTCGACAGATTCACGGCATCGCCGGTTTCGGTTTGCAAGGGTATCACCCTCTGATCGATATAATCACGCTGACCGTAAGTTCATTGGTTGACCACGGGGCCATTCAACCAATATTTAATTTCCTGCGAAACGGGCAATATCGCGTTCGCATTTTAAATCAAAAGTGTGTCGAATGAAAGTATTCCAGTAAATCGATCACATAAGTCGTTGAACTTGCGACATCAATTAAATCGGAATTGTCCGACGTTACTGACGCGTCCCCATTGTTTTTTTTAAACTTCTTTAAAGCACGAAAAAGATATCGACTTACAAGTGTAGATAACCTCGGGCCTCTGTGGCTCTTTTCTTCTTTCGCCAGATGGCAATTTCTCGTTCTCCACGTGCCACTTTTTCAGACACTGTGGCTCGTGAATAGCTATGCTAGTGGATCCAAAATCTCTGCCACATATGTAGCATGTAACCGTCTTCTTCTGTTGCTCCTAAAACCAATCGCCTCCGAATGACTGTCCCGCTATCTATTCGCTCCACCCCCAAATTAACGACACTCGGGTACAAACGGCACAATTATTTATTCGTGGTTATCAATAATCAATAAAATTTATATCGCCCTATGATTATATCGCACGATAAAGTTCAAAGGTCTGGGTTAAGTATAAGAATCAACGAGAATTTACATAGCGGAAATGGTTTCACACAAACTGGAGGATATAAGCATGCTTTCCAACGCGACTCACCCCTGTTGGGCTGACTGAGATTTCTTGCACGCTCGTCGACCCCAACTTCCGCTGGGCAGTCAAGTCTTTTCTTCGTGGTTGCCTATCGTTCTCGATTTGAGATCGTTTTATGCACTGAGGTTCGTGTATCTTAATACTTTTCGTGCCAAAGTTTCTACCACAACTTTGGCATGCGATCGTTGGTGGTCCGGATCGTGACGTGCTCGCTGGCTTTTCCGGAACAGAGTTTTCCGACCTCTCCGTGTCTGGATTCTGTCGATCGAATGTTGAACTTATTGGTTTTTGTGCAACAGCGTACGATCGAACATCGTTTACTCGGACAATAATTATAAAATTGAAAAGAAAACCTTCAGAAATTAAAATTGAATTTATTTCGTATTATACCGTAATTAGAATTGATTTAAGAATTAATCAATGATGCACTGACCAACCTCGTGCGATAACCTTTTCCGATTATTAAATGCTTACAGTATGAGTAATCAAATATTACGTCAAGACTTTCATAAAAATGCGTTATTAATTTTATTTCTCCGAATACTCGACGTTGTATCGATTGAAATAGTGAATTTCATGCAGCTGGTTCACCTTTGGCGGAGCTTTGCAACTTTTCTGATGTATTGGCAGCCGTTCCGGAAGGAACGTTCTTCCACATTTGGAACACGGAACCAATTGCGCCTGGAAGAGTATAATTCCGAATCATTATCTCGTTCTGTGTTTTGAGTTCGCGTTAATCTGTTAACCGGTTAAAACTAGTCAACTAGCTGCGCAAATTTGTATTAGAAATAAATTAAAATTTGCATTCGCTGTGGGCAAGGTGAGTTAACTCGTTTTTACTCGTTTGTCGTTGTAACATCCCGGTTGACAGGTTAATCGTCAGTTAGTTAAGTTAATAAATGATTTCAATATGGTCGTATTACATTCACACTCTACTTATAAAGTTATATGTATAAATTACAACTAACAAAGTTTTTGAATGAGAGTCTGTCTTGGCCAGTACAAAGATAAATTACAATACAATAGAACCTCGATTCTTGCACGCGAACCTTGTTCGTTGTATTGTGTTAATAAGCGGAAGAGATGATCATTTAGCAACAAGTTGACGGTAAGAGTAACAGGTAGTATTCTCGTTGAATCATTTACCCCAGTAATTATGCAATCGAATATAATAACAATTATCAAAACTAAGAGTTCAGCGCTTGGATCGATAATAATTAAACTAATGTCAATTCAATATTTTTTTACCCTTCGGCTAAAATTGAACAATGGCGCATCAAAAATTTATATATGATCATTATGATCGTATCTAGCCAGTCGAGATCGATCAGCTTAAAGCGAAAAAATGAAGTTGAAGGGAAAGTTCCTCTTTAATGTCGAATTTAATGAGTCGCAATGCGGTTCTTAGTTTTTAGATCAAACATGCCGTTGGTATTATGGAGCTAAATGTGCGTGATAAATGTGGGCCAGCACCTTGAACACGATAGGGCTTGGGGGATTATAGTGCGTGACATGTTCTCTGTACGGAACCGGAGACCTCGTAAGTTCCTACTTGTTATTCCTATTTGTATTTTCGCGTATGCGTGCGAAACGTGCAAGGGTGAACTTTAAAGTGTCGTATAACTACTACGCATTAAAAAGAACTCGTGATTATACGCGAGATCTTGCAACGAATGATGCAACTAAAAAGAGCTCGATTCGATGTGTAATAATAAATCCAAAACGCGGAATCAAATTCGCTTTTAAATGGTTTAAGTGGTAAATCCGAACTTTGCACATCGCTCTGCACGCAACTTTGCGTTTGGAAGTAAACTGGGCAAAGTTCATTCTACACGCTTAGTGTTATTAACACTTCTGAATATTGCGAAGAAACTCGTACCGATAAATTTTATTCTACGTTTTCGTTTAATTTCTCCACGTAGAATCATATTCTCGGTTGCACCAGTCATTGTGGGATATCTTGTTTGTAATCACTCAAGATAAATTTCTGCGTATAGAAATTTTTGTACTTTGGCTTAACGCGTTCGCTATCGCTGTATTTGTAGAAATTTTGATCGTTGTAGAGCATAGTTTTTATATAGATATAAATGTTTATAGGTATAGAGATAAAGTAAAAAATTATTAATGTTATAATTGTTTCTATGGCATCGTTATACCAATTTCATCAGAAATAAACTCTACAAGCAGAAAAGAACACTGTTAAGGAAATGGCTTTCTCCTGACTATTTATTCATGTCGTGATGGTAATCAATGAAATGGTTACGCCAACGATTTACCATTTCCAACGAACTAGCTTGGTATACTTGGTATACAAAAGGGTTTGACGAGGAGATATGTAACGAAATTAGGTTGGTAAAAGCAACCATTCTTTTAGTTGACTGCCAATTATTTTTTTCCGTGCGTCTCGTTTGAATATTCGACCCCAATGCATATGCGTATGTATGTATTCGAATCCATTATGCATTGCTATTCGAATTCACCCGTGGTATTTCATAATTCCATTACATCATCGCCAATATAGGAGAGGTCTCCGTCAGCTCCGATGAACTTAGCGGAGTGACTCATTCGTTTTATTAGAATACATTCGTCTATATCAGTAAATACGGAAGTGCTAGACAATTCAAATGATTCTGGTTGTGACGATTACACGAGCGTGAGTAAAATATTACGTGAAGATAAGAAATTGGTTGAAATGTATTGCCCTTGGTCACGTAAGGCTATAGACGCAATTTGCATGTTTGAAGAGACGTTCACATAACAGGAAGATACCTGACTTTCTTCCCATGCCGCTGCGTTCCATTTTGATCGATCGATCGCAGAGTCGGGCCTTTGAGGTGTCGGGCGTCTTTGGTTCGCGGGCAAAGAGTTATTTTCTCTCTCCCACTTCTGCGAGTATGATATTTGTTAATATTCAAGTAACAACTCTGTGCATCATCGATGAAAAATAAACAGAGAAAGAACAGAATTCTCAAAGAAATTAAGACTATGATGAAAATTATTGAGTCAATTCAATTTTTAAAATTCTACGAAATTAGGCCTTTTAGCTTACGATGCATCCAACTCGTGGTAAAATAGCATAACGACCGTGCGCGAGACGAGCGTAATTAATGTTCGTTTTGCGAATATGAATACGATCGTTGGCGTTGTGTGAGGAAGTATCGAACCGAATGTATATGAACTGCGATTCGCGTGTAAATTACATAGCATTGATCACCTCGTACAGTGCTCAACCACGACGAGATAGTACGAAGTGCCAGCTCATATGCACGTAAACGTTTTCGATATCAACTCCAACGATATACGTAATACACGTATATTCGTATCGATTCAACAAAGGGCCTTGACGTATTGCATGTTTCCAGACAAGGAAATTCAATAATATGCATGTCCATCGCGTTCAACACCATCAAAGTGTAAGAATAACGCAGTTCAAGTTCAATATAAAATTAGAATCTATCCTATACGAATTATTTTCGTCCTGTGAGTTGTTTTTATCCTTGATATTTAATTTATTTTTCTGTGTTTCTCTGTAGTGCAATCTGAGTTTTGCTTTCTGAAAAAAATGTGCTTTTATTATATTAAATTTGCTACCCCTTTCAATACTTTTGCGATCATTTCTGAATGCCTAACGAAAATATCTTCTGACCTTTTTTTATACGCTGCAAACGACATTTGTTGCAAGAATTTTTTAATTGCGATAAGATTCTTTATGCGAAAATGAATTGTTTACTTACTTGCATACACTTGGGCTCGTGAATGGGAAAGCTGGCGGTGCCGAATTCGCGGCCACAGATGTAACAAGTGATGGTCCTTGGTCCCTTTTTAGCCGGCGCCGAGGACGGTCTGCACGATTGTGGACTATCCGATTTCGACTTCGCTTCTTGAACGTCCACCTCCTCGATTTTGTTCTTATTCTTGTCGCTACGAAAGTGCAAGGCGACTGGCTTCTGAACAGATTTCGGTATCGGGGTTTTCGTCTTCGAATTGGCAGGGTTGTCTTTCATCTTTTGCTGATTGATCTTCGGGTGGCTGTGAAATCGCTCCGGTTGATTCGGCGTGCCGCAACTTTTACACGGTTCCGGTGCGCTTCTCGTGGAAGTGGATGTAAACACCTCCAGATCATTCTGTATCATCGGTCTTGAGTTCTTCTTCTTTAGCGTAGATAGGGACGGCACCTTGTAGCCAATCGTGCCGTTTCTAATTTAATAGAGAGTCAAGTTTGTTTAATTTACAAAATTTGTTACATATTTTAATCTGTGACACCTCGAATTCATAAATGTTTTAACTCTTGAATCTGTGAATTTATAAAACTAGGAATTCTTAGATTTGTAAGTGTGTGAAATTGCGGATTCCTTGAATTCGTAAATTTATGAATTTTTATTTATAAATTTGCGAATCAAAGTAGGCACGAACCCATTGTTATTATCATCCAGTTTTCGATTATCGATGCTCTTCTTCGTCGCCGTGGCATCCTGGCCAACGATGCGCGCCTGTTTCTGCATCCTCGGTGACTCCGCGACAACGTCGACGTGACCGAATCTCCCGTCCAGAATCTGCTCGAACGTCCGTCGTTTGTGTCGTGTCGATGTCAAACCGTGGTACCACGTTGCTGGTGTACAGTTTGACGCTGGCCTCTGTTGTTGTCCGTTGATAGTGACGTCCTCGCGACACCTTGACGACGAAGGGAACGACGACGTTCCCCCACTAATTGTTTTCGAATGGCGATGCAACGTCATAGAATCGCTAAGCAACTCTTTGCTCAGCAGAGACATGTCGAGTTTGTCAACGAGATTCGGGTCCAGAACGCTCGGTTTTTCGAGATTCGCGGTCTTTGGTCGCTCCAGGTTATCGAAAAGAGATACTCCCCGTTTTAACTTCGGCGGCCAAGTACCAGTGTCTGGCGTCTTCGACTTTCCTCGATGTTTCCCCCTTTCTGAATGATATTTATTTATTGTTTACAGGATGCATTTGATAACTTGAATATTTCGTTTGTGCTACCTTTAACATTTGAAAATGGCTATCGTCTACAGACTATAATTACCGCAATTATGTTTCCTATTATAAATTTAACAACCCCCCCCCTACCAATTTGCTTTATTCATTTAATACTCTACACTATTCTAGTCATCTCAACTATTATTGTACATTATACTATTGGACTCATTATTGTACACAAATATTTTGTAATTTACCTAACACTCCCGCCATATTTTTTATTCGTTATTCGAAGAATAATAATGACTTACTTTCCAATATGTCCAGATCTTCCGTGATAACTAAAAACGTTTTCTCGGACAGGATCTCTGTCGGTTCCTTTTTCCATTTCATGATTTTTGCGACACACGCCGTGGTTGTAAGAATTTGGAAATAGAACCCAATAAACGATACAAAACGTTTATTCTAATGATTCCTCGTGTCACTGCTACAAAGACGATTTTACATTTCGAAAAATATTCGGTACTTTCAAAATTTCATAGTAGATCTTTGCACGGATTACGTTTACTGTATTCCGAAATGGATAAAACGTGACAGATCTGTTTGACCGTTGTCAAATACGCTTAAATTTCATCATTTCTTCGATCTGTTATCAGTACAAATTGATTTTCCAACATTTGTGGTTATCACATTAAACAAACGGATTTTCCTATAACTTTCGAACTGTTCCTTCTCGTTGACAGCTCACTGAATTTAGCTTCTCTCGAAACTGCTTCATTTCCGATTTCCTTTAGTTCGTGCAATAACAATTCAGTTACGTTTTTTATTAAATATTCATTTGTTACACTTTACGATTTAAAGATTTCAAACTACGTAATAATTTTTTAATTTGTATACCGTCAACTAGATTATAACCACTAAACACACAAGTGATCAATTATCATAAATATAAAGTTACACACGTAAGGTCATGACTGTCCGAAATAAAATATACATCTGCATGACCTTTCCTTCGTCAAACACTATGCAAGATACAAATGCAAACTGTTATTTCGACCGGTTTGCAGGGATTATTGGAAATAATGTGTATTTTGCTCCTTTCAATCGACGAAAATCACTCTATCGATTTTACTTGGCGCGAATTTTGTAGGAAGAAACACGATTTCAAACGCGTAAGCCCTTTATCGGCGAAACACCCGGTGCACTGAGCTTCGGTTTACCTTGCCATTGGCTACATGTAGCTTTTACCTTTCTCATTGTGGTCGACTGTGTGAAGAATACAGATGGCCACGAAATCGATCCAACAACTACTATTAAACAACTATATCGAGCCCCGTTTATATACGTTTTCGTCATTACGGAAGCGTATTACGGCGTTAGATATTTTGAATGGGGGGACTGTGTCACGAATTACTACAGGAAATAAACTTCTTACAGAGAACAATGCCAAAACAAATGCTAAAACAAATATTGTCTTATGATACATTCAAGTTTTATTATTGATGAAATAAAAATAAAATTATTTAAACATATTTACTTGAAAGTATACCACTGATATCAACAAATTCGTCGTAAATTGTATGTTTTATGTTTATGCAGGTGGTAAAGTGAAAAGTCGAGTACTTCCGGTTTCATAATGATCCCGATAGTCTTATTATTTTCACACATGTGGGTACGTTTAGCTTAGAAAGTAATCTTTTACGCGTTTACGTCTACAATTGCGCAATTTTATTTAAACACATTGTTAAAAATATGGTTGTTTAGTTTGAACCATCACTATACAAGTAAATTAATAGTTAATATATCTATAAACGCGTTTATAAAAATACATAATGTACATAGTACCATAACATTATCGACGATATCGATAACGTTTGAAGTGAAACCATAACTGAAAAATGTTGTTATGGAACTGACATCTAAATCCACGTTTATACGAGTATTCCCATTCCCTGTTAACGATCTTAAATGCGATATCTTCGTAAGGCGGGCCAGCGTGAAATCGCAAAATTGCAAAGTCTTTGTTATCAGAGCAAGGTGTCTGAGGATTACAAAAAAATATTTATTAATAATATACTTTTAAACTACTACCATCAATATGAATATAATTAATTTAAAATTTGTCTTACCAAAAAGTACTCGGGCGTTGTGTTTTTGTCGATGAGATCCGGATAAAATATGTTAAATTTGTAACCTTGGACAATTTTCGGTGGTGGATTATCCATGTCATAATGTGTTTGATTATATTTATTCCACTCAAAACCAGTATGTACGCGATTGAAATATCTTGGTTTCCTGGGTCTATACTTGTCAGACCACAAATAAATCTGTGCTTCTAAAGACGATTCAACGCTGAATTGTGCCTCGTCAGAACCCATATTTTTACGTGCTTCTCTGTGCATAGCTTGTTCTTCCGCGGTCATTACGTTCTGAATTTTCCGTCCAGTACTAAGCACTTGATTTCTCGCATACTCCAATCTCTGATTATCATCTTCTTCTAAAGTGACTATAGTTCCTGGCTCAAGTTGAGAATAAGGTATATATTTTGGAGAATATCCTCCCGATTCATATTCACAGAAAGACTCTGACAAAAGGTCGTCAGCCGCATTAGTAACTTCTTGATCGTCGTCTGATTGACTATCTTCGCTTTTCTCTGCAGCTGTATTGGTAGATGGTTCGTCTAGTTTTTCCGACTGTTCACCAGTTGCTTCATTGTGTGCTTGCGAAGTCTCAGGTTCATTCTCCGTTCTAGCTACGCCTTGTTCGGCGATTAAGACTTCCAACTTTTTCCGCAAATTTTCTTGGTGTCGATCTCTTAATCGTGCTCTAGCCATATGCGCTTTTAATTGTGATAAAAGACTTTCCCAATATCCTATGTCAACACCTTCAGGTTTTCCTGTAATTTTTGCTTCAATTTGTAGCTGTAAAGCTTCCAATTGCGCTGCCGTTTTTCCTTTGAAAATAGCGGTTACATCTTTAGCTACTGATTCGTGTATTCCTTCTCTTCGACCAACAGCCACTTCATACTCTGATCTTTCTAATTTTCTCAGTTTATGCAATTCATCTTCAACTATTACAGTAATATCGTTCCAATAATCTAAGTTTTTGCCGCGTTCCAATTCTTTGTAAACTTTAATATCTTCAATAAGATCTTCTAAATCTTTTACGTGTAATCCGCGTAAATAAGTATAAGGTTCATGCATTTCTACAGCATCAACTTCTTCTTCCGCGCTAATATATTTCGCAAGAAGATCAATCGGTTTTGCGCGGCCATCTTGTATTCTAATACGAGATCTTAATCTTGCTTGCTCTAAATGGAATTGGTCTTCTTGCCTTGCCCATTGTTCTAACTGGGCAGCTTCTTTTCCTCTTTGTAACAATGTCATTTCTTCTTCCCTTTGTTGCCTTTCTAATTCTCTTTCCTGTCTCCTTTTCTTAACTTTCTCTAACTCTCTTTTATTCTCCTCTTGTTTATGTCTATTTCTAATTTCTAATGCTTCTCTACTAACACCAAGTAAACCTTCCTTCTCAAGTTTCTTAGACCATACAAATGTGGACAGTAAATTTCCATCGCCAAATGGATTATCTGTATTTGTATAATGTAAGTAATCATTATCCCAACCCATTCTTTCTTTACGTTTACGTTCTTTAGCTTCTTTCTTCTTTAAACGGCGTAATCGCTTTTCTTCCGGAGTTTCTGTTGCTTTCATTAGTTCTTTCTGACGTTTCTTGTCTTCAATTTGTTTCTGACGTTGTTTCTGAAGTTTCTCTAACAGCTTTGTAGAATCTGAGGAAGAATCAGACGAGGACGAGGTACTAGATTCACTTGAATTTGAAGAAGACACTGATGACGACGACGATGATCTGAAATTAAAAGATAGAAGATTATTAATCCATAACCTCAAAAATATTTAATGTCCCTTACCTCTTTTTGTTTTTACGTTTCGAAGATTTTTTATGAGATTCGTATGAATCGGAGGATTCTCTATGCCTGGATTTTTTATACTTTTCATTAGAACTTTTAGAGTGTTTATGCCTTGATTTTGAACTTCTGGACCGACTTTCATAATCACTGTCAGTAACCCTACGTGAAATTCTATCTTTATATCTTTCGCGATCTTTATAGTCTTTTCTTGACCTCTCATAGTCTCTCCTATGAGAATACTTATCCATTGTCAATTTATATGCATGTATTATATCATTTTACACAAAATACCCTACCCTATATTTTTATGACACCTAACCTCAAACAAGACGATGCTACGACGCATTAATATCCGCCATTGTTAAATTCAGACCAATTTAGACAGCTGATTCCGGTTTACTACGTGCAAATTTCCGTTTGTATACAATAAATTAATATAATACAAGGAACAATCAGAATTTAATTATTTTCCCAAGGGAATAATAAATTTACAGAGATTATTTTATTATCCTATCTATTTTTTGTAAGGATTTTTTAATATTGACTATCAACGATTGAAGAGTACTTTCCTCCTCTCTTCTTGACGCGACATCCGTTAAACTTTCAAATTAGAGAGCATACGTTGTTGGAAGAAGGTTTTCGAAAATTCACGGTTGATTTTTGTTGTGTTCAGTGAATCTACGATAGATTTCCAAGGTCTGTGATAACTGTTAAATGAACCACAATGCCGAATGAAATCTACTATTCGAAAAAATACTATGACGACAAATACGAGTACAGGTTGGTAAAAATAACGGTAGCGTGTGTAATGTTCGATATAGGTTTTGATTTTGATCAATTGTGCTAATATATACGGTTTATAGAGATGTATAAACCTAATTTTTGTACGTATATTCATGTCGATATTGTATTCATGGCTGTGACATAAAATCTTCGTTCATCAAAAAATTTACTTCGTCCCATTTTATCTGTTTTATTAGTAATTTCTTTGTTCATCATTTGGGTACAGATGTGACATACCATTTAAATGGCCGTCTAGCATATTCTTTTGTTTGCTTTACTAACCCATCATTCTTAATTATTCTAACGTATCGATTTATTACATGATAACACATTAATACGATACTCTTGCAACGATTTGACTATAGGCCTTGTTTTTGCGCATTAAAATTAGGAGGAAAAATCGGGAATCATGTCTTCCAGCATCCGAACAATAGCTACGTAACAAAGAATAGATGTTGGTAGGGGGAAACAATATTAAGTGCTGCTAAGAATGACATAAAATTTTGCAATTTTATATTAAAATATTCTCCTGATAGAAAAATTTACTATTTGTTTAAGATACGTTTATTGTAATA
Source organism: Colletes latitarsis (assembly GCF_051014445.1). Taxonomy (NCBI): domain Eukaryota; kingdom Metazoa; phylum Arthropoda; class Insecta; order Hymenoptera; family Colletidae; genus Colletes; species Colletes latitarsis. Next base: position 22,901,232 of record NC_135147.1, read on the forward strand.
CATATCTATAAATACAATACATACCTTCTTTGTTATTACTACTTATTTAAAGTGTATCTAATTTATTTAGAAGCGTATAGAATTTCACATTTCAAATAAGGGATAAAAAAGATGTTAAGCTGTTATTATTTTCCTGATAATTACATCTATGTATATGTTTTACTAGGCACGTGGTATTGCCCAAGGAGTTGGTGAAGTTCGTGTCAAGTACTCATCTACTTTCTGAACAAGAGTGGAGAGCTATTGGTGTTCAACAAAGTCAAGGATGGGTACATTATATGATTCATAAACCAGGTATGCTATCATTCTTTTGATATTACCTAAATTCGATTGCAGTGATTTGTACTCGATGTTAAAGCATTCGTATTAAAAGAAAATATCTTTAAAAAAATGAATTAAAAAAGGTTATTCGATGCAAAGAGATATTTTGAACAAAAATATTTGTTTGTTTCAGAGCCACACATTTTACTCTTTAAGAGAAAAATAACATCTCCACCACCAGAGAATGAATGTCTTTAATATCACTGTACCAATTTGTAAATAATGTTTCAGATCATTGTTAATATTCATAGAACAGCTCAACTATCACAGCAAAACCATCCTATTGACTTACAAAAATTGGTATTATAGTACAGAAATTAGTATTATATATATACGTATTGCATCTGGTAAATCTAAAAGACATAATAGCAAGCTTTGTTTCTTGAATTCTTCACTACAACATGAATGGTGGCATTCCATTTTCATTGTTAGCAAGTCATTCATAATAGCAAATATTCTGTATATATGTCTATATAGTGCCTTAGTTCTTAATTGCAGTTTACATAGTTCTTAATTTTCGAATTACCACAACAACTTGGTATTTCATTCAATGTAACAGAAGCGAAAACATTGAAATGTTCTAGTTTTTTTCTAAAAGTCATAGTTCTGAAATGGAATTAACTATTCCATTCGGAATTTGTCAAATAAGGAAAAGCCCCCATAATTTTGTGATTACAGTGCCTTGCACGAATGTGCTAATCTTCGTTAATTGTTAAGGTATACTTTAATTCTGCATATAGAATATCATTCCTTATGTTTAACAAGAATGATGTATTAAAAGCAAATATGTTTTTAAGTTTTAAGTTCAATAACGATATGGATATTAATTAGAGATTCCATTACTAAGTGTCAAATTCCGCGTTTATTATGTACTTTGCCACAAGATGTTTATATTAATTAGATTTGCATCATGTATTGCATTTATTATATACATAACTTCATTCAGACTTTGCTCTCTAATTATATTTTTTACAACGTTACTTTATCAGTATTTCTCGAAACTAATTCTTATGTTTTAGTATTAGTTGACTTTGATTTACTTTTAATATATAAAACACGTACTGTCAATTCATAAATAAAGTTTGTAACTAATAATTTTGGTTTTCATTTTACGTACCAGTTAAAACGTTTTATGCGATATTAATATACATGCTTTCAGTTTTAAAAATATGATTCAAAGTTATCATGGAGCTTTTAAAAACATCTTGATAGTTTGAACTCGTCTTATACTAGTATAAACGAATTGAACAAATGCTAAACGTAAATATAACGAACATGCGTTATTGCGAGAAACATCCATGTGTTTCTTCATTTTATTCTCGTATGGCAAAAAGAGTGAGACAAATTTAGCCGAATATACGAGAAGAGTGGGAGGCAAGGGAGGTGGGAGGAGGCAGAATAATTAAAACAACCACGTGACTGACCTCAATCCAATTATACAAATATTGTCCCTAGCGGTCAAGTAATTCTCACACTAATTTTTGTAAATTGTACATTAATTAAATCATCGTCCATGGACTGACGGCGTGTTGCGTACACAGTTCGTTTCACTTTTATTACATAATTTCGTTACCGGTGTCTTTTAACAAGGAAACAAGTAATTAGCGAATATTCTTTGAAATTAGAAAAAAATGCATTCGCGTACGGTGCATCTATAAAATATCAAAGATACACAACGGTATTTAACGAATTTAAAGCGTTTGGATGCAGCAAATTTATTTCGATCAGTTTAAATATTCAGGATGTGGCAACGCGTTTACAGAAATCGGTCAAGATATCGAACGAAGTGAATATCTGCTAAACGAATGGCACTCTTATCGTGAATGGTTTCTTCAGTACAGTAACCACTGTTTCGTAACGATTGTGTTTTAAAATATCAAGTACGTGCTGATTACTGAAGTGACCCACCGTATATGGCATAACCGTTCATTCAAGTTTCGAATACGCGTTGATCGGGGTATGCACACGCGGGGTTTCGTAAACCGCGTGTATGGTTGCGCGCGCGCAGTCACGCGTACATTGTAGGATCCGCGGCTACATGTGCAAAGATACATAAGAAAAACAACGAGGAGGGAGGACTGTGTACCGGGAGTTCGGTGAAAGGGGGCAAAGGAACGACAAAGAACAGAGAGAAATAGAATGTTGGCGAAAGGGTAATGAAGAGGGAGGGAGATACTTGATCTCTGACGCACACATGTTGCATCCACGCGACGAAGGGCCTCCGCTCTCATGGCCCAGCCGGCACTCTACGAGAACGAAGCGCGCCAACAGTACGACGATTGCATTCGCGGGAAGATCGACTTTTCGCGCACTGTAAACCGAAACGGAACGTGTTCAGCATCCCGATACAAAAAATCAGTAAGCACACGGCGTAACTCGATCGAAGGAGAATCGCATTGTTGCGGACGAGGAGTCTTCCACGGACAGGCAATCGCGAACAATATCTAAATCGACAGGTAAGTACATTATTTTTTCGTCTTAATAAACATAACGCGAATTACTTCTTCCGCGAACGTTTGAATGAAACCGCGCGTTTCAAGTGACACATCGGTCTTGATCGTTAAATGGAAATCTAATAAATTATTTATTCACGAAGGGTAAATAAATAGGATGAGGGAAATCGGAGGATTGTCTATGCTTCGTTTTTTATCGTACATCGTACTCGTATTCTGATATAAAGGGCTGGTTCCTTTTATAATAAATAAGGCAAATGTTGTCTATTGGGGCGTTTATCTTTGCCCCGTCGATAATTATGATCTTTGAACGAACGATGCGGCTACGGAATTTTCTTATTGTCTATTATTGTCGTGTTGGCGAGAAGGGACGAACGGTTTAATGAACTGCGTATCTCGTGTCTTTCTACGGCGATACACGTGCACAAGAGAGAAATTCAAACAGCTCGCGCAACTCTATGACTAACCGGACTTTTTGCTCTAGAATGGTCGGGCGGGTACATTTTGCACCAAGGAAAATAACGTCTCTGTAAAAGCATTAATTCGTAACGTTACTCTTTGTTACGAAATTTTATCCAATGTATGTCACGGTATCTTTGAATGATATTTTGCACGATATTTTCTGTGCACGAGAACAGTCGTATATTTTATCTGCGTGTTTGCCGTGTATATCTTGACATGCTTGCGCGTAATGATCCAGCGATTATAATTATTAATTGTGATTAGACAGACAACTCGAATTCGTTTGAAAGTTTCGCGAAACTGCGCCTCTTTTATAGAACACGCTACTTTTGCTCTCTGCGATTCAAACAAGACTGGCACGCGCGTTTGTATCTTATTTGGCCCCACTTTCGTTTGCCCTCGTGGAGAGGAGTCCGTGAGACAGGTCCACCAATCGTTCTCCAATAAAAGAACGGTAATCGAATATTGTTTTCGATCGCGATCGCGTTTCTTGTATCTCTAAATTTTTTTTTCTTTATTTGTTTCGACACGCGTAACGCAGTACGAAAACCATCGCCGTCTGGGCCGCGAGATAATGGTAAATTTTTCTGCAGTATACAATTTTGTTGGCGGATGGAACGTAAAGGCAGATTTCCAGGACAGTTCAAACCGGTTAATACCAGTTTCTGCGAGATATACATGTATACATAGCAGAGACAGAATAATTGCAGTTTATTCTATACTTTTAATTCGATAAATTATTTTGGTAATTAATCAACGCCTTGGACCTTTTTAGAGTAAACATTTTTTTTAGGTTTATTTACTTGAATCCAAGATCAATATTTGGCAAATCGAATTTTTACCGATACTGATTTCGGACGTGTCTGACATCGAGTGTCGTTGAAATTAGGAAACGCCATGTTGGTTTCTTTAGTGAATTGCTCAAGGTGATAGGCGATAAATTATTGCATGAGAATCGTTACAACCTTTGTTTGAATCAACAATTACCATATATAAATATTTCATTATCATTCGTGTTATATAATAGATTTATATTATGCATCATGTCATTGTCAATTAGTATGCGAGACGAGTCAGTCTCGTAATGCACCGCACAGATTGTTTTTCCTGCACACTTTTGCAATTATGTGGCTAACTATATGCTTGGCAGCTACATTCCAATCAAAAAATATTCTGCAAGGCTTACTGTCAAGGATAAATCAAAGATATCGTTGAAACGTTATCTTGAAACATTAACAAAGATATTTCAATAGTGACAAAAAGTTTTAATGTTATGAAAATTGTAAAATTGCATTCAGTTAAAAGCAAAAATTGTTTACTCTGTGGGAAGATATATTAGACATATTGATATTAAACTTTATGTTATGTTTTGGTTATTGGTTTTGACCTCCCTCGAGCGATAAATCTTTTTAAAGAGAGTACACATAGAACATACCGTTATAGTATACGCGATATACTAATCTAACCTAATAACATTTCGAATTAATAACAAATGACCGCAGAAGAAAAAATTTACGCTATCGCAAGGTTCCCGGTACATCTTATTCCCATTAAAGAGTTAAAAATGCATTGTTCAATTCCACGTAAAGCATATACGTTAGTTGTATATTAAAAATAAAAAAAGAAGACACGAACGCATTGATAAATTATCGATACAATAATCTCGCGAAATGTAAACAACATATTGCAGTCAGGTATGAGGTTCGATGACCGTCATCGCTCGCTCAGAAATGCTTATTAGCGTAATTAATCAGTCTATTTGCCTGCGTTAACTGTGGCAAATTTTCGTAGTTTTCGAGATTACGGCAAAGAAGCACATGGTAATGTTTCGAATTTATTCATAATTGGTGTACACCCACGTGTCAGTTTTATCGCGGTCCTCCACCATCTGCAAATGTTTTAAAATCATTTACGATCGTAAAAGTAACGCTAGCGTGTCGTCAGACTGTGATCATAAAAAGATAATAAAATATAATTACTACAACGCCTCTTGAATTATAAATACTGTCCACTTCATACACGCTGCCCGAAAGCTATATTTTACTATCATATCGGAAGAAAAGTTTACGCAATACATTTCTGCGAATCGCAATATTCGTGACTGCTATAAACATACAGTAAACTCTTTTCATACGTAGAGTACCAGGAACTATCATCTAATCCAGAAGATGAGCTTTTGCGTCGGTCCTTGGACCTTGTACGTGTAACAGAATTTAAAGTTGTTATTATTACACCGTTTAATTTATCAGCCAAAAGCCTTCGTATGTCAGTGGATTTTTAATATCTCTCTTTTAGAATTCTTTTTATATTATTGTATTCGATTCAGTCCACTATGACGCGTGGTATCATGTCACTGGAGGGCAAACAGAGACGTATAGAAATCCTGTTTTCAGGATAAGCACGGTGACAACATGGCGCATCCAAAAAAATTCAGGAATTGCATGTCAGAGAACATGCTAACGCTATTGACGGTGCTCGGTGTTGTGGCCGGTGTTATTCTTGGATTCATTCTAAGGCATTCTAGAGACGAGCCATGGACGAAGCGCGAGATAATGTACATCCAGTTTCCAGGAGATATTTTTCTCAGGATGCTGAAGGCTCTCATTTTGCCATTGATCGTCGCTAGTATTGTTAGCGCGATCGGTGGTTTGGATCTGAATTTATCCGGTAATGATTATCTATGTATACAGCTTCAGTCAGAAGTATCATAGAATATATCTGATTATTCACGATGAGCGAGCCGCGTAGGCGTACAAACTTGTTTACGTATATACAGATCGTTTGGCAGTGCACACGGTACTGGTATTTTCTGGTACGATTTCGCTCGCTGTCGCAAACAATTCAGATCATATATATTTCAAATTCAATCTTCTCGAATTACTACACAGTAAACAAAAATTTGTTTATATTATAACTACTGCGAAAAAGAACATTATAATTAAAGGGAGACAAATTTTGATATATATTTCATTCATAGGAAAAATCGGTATACGATCGATTTATTATTATGCATCGACAACGATATCCGCTGTGATTCTTGGTATAATATTGGTTCTCATTATTAAACCTGGAGATTTTAGTTCGCATGGTTTAACTACAAGTGAGAAGGTGAAACCGCCTAGGAATGTTACAACTGTAGATACATTATTAGATCTAGTCAGGTATATGATCAATAAATAAATCTCTTTCTCTGATGAATTATCATTATTTCCTTACGGAATTGATCTGTTTCCATTTTTTAGAAATGTATTTCCTCCGAATCTTGTACAAGCCTGCATTGCTCAAGTATGTACAACTGCAATATAATCTTTCGTTCTGTATATATATTATTTGATGTATTTAATTAATTATTATTTTATTGCAGTATCGTACGATATTAGTAGAGCCTGAAAATACAACAGGCGGTAAATATTACATTTGAATCTATTTAATGATATTAATAAATATATTCAAATAATTCGATATTTCTCTGTTCCAGTAAACGATATACGCGATTGGGAAATATCTCATCGATATGGAGATGGTACAAATACTCTAGGTTTAGTTATCTTCGGAATTGTATTCGGTATAGCTCTTAGTAAAATGGGAGAAGCTGGAAAACCTCTTCTAACGTTCTTCGAGACGTTATCTGAAGCATCGATGCTTATCACTAAATGGGTCATTTGGTACAGAATCATGAACTGCAGTAGTAATTATTTAATTAACTTCCACGTAATTTATGTTGTAACAATTATTTTATTCATAGGGTCTCCCCGATTGGTGTGTTCTTCCTTGTTACTTCGAAACTTTTAGAGATTGACGATATTGGTGCTATTGTAGGGCAATTAGGTTTATACTTCGTCACGGTATTACTAGGTTTGATTATCCATGGTTGCGGAACTCTTTCTGTTATATTCTTCATTTGCACCAGAGAATTGCCGTTTAAATTGCTTGGAAAAATGGGTCAAGTCTTAGCCACAGCGTTTGGTACTTCATCAAGGTCAATTGGACGAATTTTAAAGTCTTATTTATAACTTTAATAAAAATATGCATAAACGACATATTTTTGTGAATACAGCACAGCTACCCTGCCAGTAACGATACAGTGTTTAGACAATATTGGTGTAGATCCTAGAATCACAAGATTTGTCGTTCCAATTGGGGCCACTATCAATATGGATGGAACGGCATTGTACGAAGCCATTGCCGCAATTTTTATAGCTCAAGTTAGAAAAGTTCCATTATCTCTCGGCAATGTTGTTGGTATTAGGTAAGTTGTCGATTTAAAGTATTAATTGTAAACAATGTTAAAATCATAACAATTACAATGTCATAATATATTTTTGCAGTATAACAGCTACTGCAGCGAGTATAGGAGCTGCTGGCATCCCACAAGCTGGTCTTGTTACAATGGTTATGGTTTTGGACACGGTAGGTTTACCGGCTGAAGATGTAACACTGATTATTGCGGTCGATTGGCTCTTGTAAGTATACTATTATAAACAAGGATGACAACATTCGATCGATCTTGTAATTAAAAGAACAAGCGTCGCTCCGATTAAATTTTATTCATTGTCTACTATTATTACTGTTTAATGCATTTTCAGGGATCGTTTCCGAACAACAGTAAACGTTATATGCGATGCACTCGGAGCTTACGTTGTCGAGCATATGAGTAGGAAAGAACTCGAAGTAGCTACAAGTTTCCAAGAAGAAACGATTGAACTAGCCAGAGTAAGGAAAGCCGACGCATAATTTGGCTGTATTTCCTGTTAATACAAGTTTGCCATGATATTATGTAAACACAATTTTACAGTGTTTATATGTTTTGTATTTTATAGTCAATTATTTGTACTAATGTATACTCATGCTGGGTGCAGATCTTTTTCCATAGTGATCTATGCATATTTATATAATTGTTAAATAACGTTATTAGCAAGATACTTATTTAGAGATTTAAAGGAAAACGGTTAAGCACTAATGTACTTTAAAAGACAATATGCACTCATTTCGATTTTCACAAATATGTTAAATACATTGTTCTTTGTTTTCTTTCATTGTAATGCTTTGTTACAAATGTTTTAATGTATAAAATCAAACCACGGTAGTGCCCACATAAATGACCACGCTCGGGACCGGCCGCGGTCACTTATGTGGGCGTGGTTACTTCTCAGAATTCAACGGAGATACAATAGCTGGCACCCGAAACCACATATACAATGTATCGATAACGACCGGCATCAAGTAACGCTCGACTTCAACTTCAAGTAACGCGGTCACTTATATGGGCACTATTCTATTACGTAACTCATAATATTAAAACATTCCATATATTTATTGAATACAGAAAATATAAAAAAAAATTATATTGAATATTGTTTCTGCATATTTCATTTTTGTACATACGTAGTATTTATTACACAGATTTTATTAATATAAGTCTCAAGAAATCGCTTGTAAACATATATAGAAATGTACTTTTTTAATTAATTTTGTGATTAAACTTTATGCATACTTTAATTCATGAGTTTCTTAACATCAATTATTACTTAAGTTCTTTAAAAGCATAGAAACTGACCTTCCTTTATCCTGAATACACCACTTGTAGCAGCAAATATTTATATTTACATTTCCAAAACAGTTTTCCTGTATAATTATACATTTAGAAGAACTTAACACCTTGATTATCATCAAATAAAATCAGCTCTGCTTTTTTATTTGCTTCTAGTGTTCTAAGAGCTCTGATTAACACTTCTGTGTCAAGTCCATGAAATTCTATAAAAAGAAAACATTTCTAAATACTGACCTATTTTTTTAAGCATTTTTCTTTGATCCTTCAATTTTCAATCAAGCACATACCTTCATTTACTGTATCTTCTCCTTGTGTTAATTCAAAAAATGTACATACAGAACCAGCAAATCCATTATCCTGTGCCCAATTATAGATCATTTCACCCCATTCTTCTAAAGTATGCCAATAAACTAACCATCTTTGTCTGGACTTATCTAATGGACTTGCATTCCCTGATTTTGCTAATTCTTCTAATGCTAGTAAAACAACCTCTGAAGGTAATTTCCCTTTTAGGCATATATTAAGGAATAATTTTCTAACCAAGATTATTGATATTCATATTCACTATATTTATAATTTTGCTAAATTATTTTTATACGAAGGATACGATTAATTGCGGAGTTATTAAATAATGGGCTCGAATGTACTTCTCGTATGTCTATAATAAATTGTTTCGTGATACGATGATATTCTAGAATTAAACTTTTCCATGCTGCTAATTGTTTAGCTCTAGTATCAGTATGGGGTTGCAAACTGAAAAAATGTATAAATAACATAACGAACAATGTAATAATAGCCAAGAATCTTTTCTTATTTGATTTAAACACGGTGCTAATTTACACATTGTTGATGATCATAATCATGTTTAACCTCAATACCATTTATTATGCATATTATTACTACTGTTATCATTTTTTGTTAATTAAATTTTTATGAATAAATTTAAAGATCAATACTCGTGTTAAAATAATAATCGAAAATATACAATTGACGTAACCTATTGACACTCACGTAAAAAAAGGAGGGAAACTGTACTGCCACGGCCACTCGATTTCTGCCATTGTTACTACACTGTCCGATACTTTAATGAATCTTGTATAAATATATATAATTATGCCTTTACGGTATTTGGAGTACTGACAATAGAAGCATAAACAAAAGCATTTACGTGCATGACGTTAGCTATTAGGTGTACGCGAATTCAACTATTCGAATTTTAGATTGACTGCACTGTTAGACCTTTGTCGTACAAGGCCACAATCGATCTAAACTGGAATCATAAAAACATTTCCGACAAGAAACAAGTAAATGCATAATTAAATATCTCAAATGTGAAAGAGAGGATAAGGATTTTAAGAATTTCGAGAATTAATCCTTGGTCAGAAATCGCAAAATTCGATAGAAATTAGCATATTTTGTTATTTGTTAAACAGTATATTTGTGTAAACGTTGTAAACACATATCAAATTTAATACAAAATGTAAAAAGTCTTTCTGTTTGCTAAATGCATTATTATAAAATTGTAAGAGTATCTCATTGTAATTAATTATCATTATTGTGCCATAAAATTCTCATAAATAATTACATACTGATTTTGATAGTATACTCCTTCAGTTTCAAAATCTCTGTATGGTCTTAAGCTAGAATAGGGATTTTGTTCAAAGTATGTACACTTTATATCTTTACCCAAAATTTCTTGGACTCTGATTTGCTCTTTCTCTGCTTCAGATAATGTGTAAGATGTTAGAATAAGTGGACAATTTTGTTTAGCTATCATTTGTAGAGAATGTGTCCATGTATCATTCTGAGATTTAAAATCTTCACATTCATGAATTCCTGCATTGTACCCAATAATAAAGTTTGGTTTTATGTAGGAATCACTTGCAATATAATTTTCATAAAGTGTGTCTTGCATTTGAATTTCAAGTTGCTTGTTGCTACACAGACAATTTTTACAAAGGTTTATTGATATAGAACCTGGAGACAATTCAGGTCCTAATAATATAATTGTTGCTACTGTTACATTTGGTAGCCAATGCAACAGAATTTCCCAAAGTTCTATACCATTGATTTCTACTGCATTAGCTGCAATAATGTGAATAATTATATTTTTTTTCTTTAAAAAATATCCTAACTTTTGTGCTGCATAAAGAAATGTTAAAGGTCTTGTAAGAAATTCTGCATTAATTATTGTTTCTTCTTCTATTAATAAATTGGGATTTTTCTGTGCTTCAATATAGTCTTTTATAAAATATTTCATATTTGGTGGTAAATTTATGTGTTTTGTATGATATGATCTTTTTATTTCAGGTATTTCTTTCTCATGTAGTATTGAAGCCATATCTAATTTAAAACATAATTTTAACAGATTACAAAGGTTTCTGTGCATTGTATCATTTTTATGCTTTGTACAAAAGCTGGTATTTGGACAATTATGACAATCCACAAGTTCTTTTGTATTCCAATTATGGCACATTGCACAAGATCTAAGAAATTTAAACATTTGCTCCTCATAGTATTCTAATTTACGAGAAATCTTCATTGCTACTAGTAACATAAAATTCATTTTCATTTCAGTCCACTTTTCTGTACAAAGATCTTGATTATTAATTAAAAAGCTTGACATTTTGTTATCTTGTAAAACATTATATATTGCATAGCACAAATCCTTGTGCTGTGGCCAATGTTCTCTTTGATGCTCTTTAGAACAATAAGCAATCATTGTACAACCACCGCATCTTTTTAAAGAAACTTGTTTGCCAAACCGTTTACAAACATGACATACATTTGTGTAAAAGAAGTAGTTATACTCTGACACCATTTCAACGTAATAGAGATTATATACAAATTTATAATTATAAAGTATGAATTTATCAAAGTGTAATGTGTAAAATTTGTAAAAGTTATAAAAATTGTCCTTTTTTTCGAACGGTGTAATGATGTACGCGGTTAAAAATCATACTAAACAAGACTGCTTTCGCGCTTTGTTGTTCGAGTTTTTTAATCATTATGTTACATACAGTTCAAACATTTTAAATATTTCAACTATTATCCATCGTTCTGTGTTTATGGAATAAATCTAAGAATGTTTGAATTGATACATTCGTTTGTTTACAATATAAAACAATGAATATCATAAACGATGTATAAAATAGACCTCGCGCCTAATAGGAAAATGGCGCATGTTTCATGAAAACTGCTGAAAACACTAGACAGCGGTCAGGATTAAAACGGAAAGCTTCAGGAAATACTTTGCTTTCTGTCTTATATTAATCCGACACAATATTTTAACAAGATCCACCCATTTTTATAGTTCATTATTAAAATAGGTGGATATGGAAAATTTTAGTAATATAAAAGCTTCCTCTGGGCACCGGTTTGTCGTCTAGTAACATTGCTGCAGCATGAAAGACAGTTTTACGTCCAATCATTGTATATTCGTATATTTAAAATTATTATCCATAATATTTTCATGTAATGTACGATGGGTTTGTTAACCGTACTTAAAAAATTAAAACAGAAGGAAAAAGAAATGCGCATTTTAATGTTGTACGTATTTTAGCCTTTTAATAATTTTGAGGTTAGAAAGGAGTACTGTCACTTTCTGCGAAATATTATGTTTTGTAGTAAAAGTATAATTTTGTATCAAACAATTTATTGATCCTTTTAATAAAATTTGTATTCGTGTCCTTATGAGCATCGTTTGATATGAAATGATATTATACTTTTAATGTTACGTAAATATTGTATATCTTTTTAGAGGTTTGGACAATGCTGGTAAAACAACGGTTTTGAAAAGGATGAATGGAGAACCAATCGACACAATATCACCGACTCTTGGTTTTAACATCAAAACTTTAGAGCATCGCGGATATAAACTTAACATATGGGATGTGGGTGGTCAAAAATCATTGCGTTCTTATTGGAGAAATTATTTTGAATCTACAGATGGACTTATTTGGGTAATTGATAGTGCAGACAGGAGAAGACTGGAAGATTGTAAAACAGAATTGTATAAACTTTTACAAGAGGAAAGGTTAGAGGGTGCAAGTCTTCTAATATTTGCAAATAAGCAAGACTTGCCGGGAGCATTGTCTGCATCGGATATTGCAGAAGTTTTGGAACTGCCTAATATTAAAACGCATCATTGGCAAATTTTTAAATGTTCTGCAGTCACAGGAGAAAATCTTGTGGAAGGAATAAACTGGATCGTCGACGATATTTCCGCGAGGATATTCTATTTAGACTAAAACTCAAAAGTGTATTAAAATGTATGATTGATGTTGCTGCTAGTATTGTAATTTTTTACTTTATTTATTTTTTATCTCTCGGAAGGCATAAATATGATACTATTGTTTTTTCCCCCTCAAAGAATTATTATTACAATATTATAAAAACAGAATAAACTCATGATGTTTCTTAATATTTTAGTTCATATTAATCGAAAGATAGGTAGTAATTTAATTAATAAATAAATCTTTTATTATGTTCTCTCCTTTAATCTTTTGATTTCACCTTCTTTTTCCGTTTCAGACCTTTTTTTTTACCTATCCTCTTTCTTTTAGGTCTCTCCGGCGGAAGTGTTGTATCTGGGTATTGTGTCATGTAAACCGATTTTAATAATTCTTGGTCCACAGTATTCCTTATTCCAACAAATTCATTCATAATTGCATCTACTAGAGTCTTTGAGAGCTTCATTCGGAAGCGCCTCACGAGTTCCATAAATCTTACTGGAGAGGGAAACATTAATTTCTATATACATATTACGAGCATTTAAAATTTTTTTATACGGTTGTCGTTTTTATAAAATTCTATGCGAGATTGTGACTTTAATGTGACATTTAAAAAAATGTTTAAACTTTTATTCATACTTCCTAGATGTTCTTTATCATTAGGACGTAATACGTACTTCTTGAAATAGGTTCCTCGGTCAGCGACAGGACGAAATGACCAAAGTTCCTGCGTTGTCGTTTTCTCTTAGGCCTCATAGCTTCGAAGTTTGCTCTCTTGAAAAGTAACGCTTTCACGTCTGGTCCGTGGATCTCGTAGTTGCTTAGTATTCCTCCCAGCTTAACTTCGAGCCACGGCCTATCGTTTGCGATTGCATTCAGCTCGTGTAGTATAGTTTTATTCGCCCAAACGTTCGTGAGGTCCAGAACGCGCAACTGACTTTCGGGTGACCTTTTCGGGGTGACCGCTCTGACAAGAACGAACGCACCCTCTGCTTTCAAGGGGTTGTTACCTAAATACAGTTCTTCCAATACTGTGTTTCTCGTCAGACCTCTGGCGATAATCGTGGCATTCTCGTCGTAGAACTGATTTCCTAGTCATAATTACGAAAATGAGCAGGCGATCGAATCTGTTTGCACTCGCTATATTACCACTTAGATTTAATTTCTTCAGTGCTGGAGAACGCGACAAGAGTTGTCGAAGATAGTGGACGCATTCTTTGCCCAATGCGTTCCACGATAAATCAAGCTCGATCAAAGTCTCGTTGTTCTCGATCCCCTTGATCAATTTCTTCCAAGTTTCCGCAGTGTACAAAGAATTCCACGACAGCCCTAAAACTCTCAACGTCTTCGAGCACGAGACCAATTTTTGCAGAGCGTCTGCACAAAATTCGTCCAGGTGATTGTCGGCCAGCGACAGACTCTCGAGACTCTTGTTGTCGCAGACTGCTGTTGTAAGATAATCGAGGCCTTCGTTGCGAATATTACAACTGTCCAGGTCTAGCCTGATCAACGTCGTGCTCTGTGAAATTCCGTTTTGAAGCCTCGCGACACCTTTCGCGCCGATTCGACATCCCGATAGCAACAGAGTCTCCACGTAGCTGTTTTTCAGAAGCAAATCGTTCAGGTGATAACAGGCGTCCTCCGACAACCAGTTGTCCTGAAGAGGCCCAGAGTAAAATGATCGAAACGTAGAGAATGCTAGGAGCGTCTTTGCTTCGCGATGAATCTAAAATATCCGCCTTACCGTGAGATTAATAGTGTGCACCGTAATGTTATTCATCAGAGATTCGCAGAGGAGTCTGATAGCCCGTGGATCCACCCCGTAATATTGCAGTTTGATTTCATTAGACAGCATCATGTCCTCCAAAGCCTTTATAGACTGGATTTTGAACGTTTCCGCCATATCGAAGAACTTCTCCGCTCCGTCGTCGGGATAAGTGGTTTGATGCTCATGAATGGTCCAGAACGCTGGCACCAGGCCAGGATCGTCGGGTATCGGGTACATTGTATAAAGATTTTGCAACTTCAATTGAGAATCGCTGATGTCTATGTCCAAGAGGCACGGGTGGATGGAACTTTCGGTCCTCGATGACGTGGAAACGTCGGATTTCTCTTCTGAAGTGATCAACGTCTCTTCGGAGACCTCCTTCTCTTTTATCTAGAAATTCGACATGGACTTCGTGGAACTTCTTTTCCAAAAACGGAACATAAAACAGAATTACACCAATCAACGCTCGCAGCTTCGCCTTCGTTTCTTCGGCCTCTGCCGCGATCCTCTCCGCCCTTTTGTCTCGAACTTGGGCCAACACGATCTCGAATATATCTATCACTTCGTCTTTGTCTGCTTCCTCATCCTCTCCACCTTTTTCCGCGAAGTCCTCCGCTTCATCCTCATAACCTTCGTCCTCGTAATCCGTGGGCCATACTCTGTAATCGGAATATTCCGATACTTCCGTGGCATTGTCATCGTCCATATTCTGGAATTAAAAATGTCGAACGCGATTCGAAGGTCGGAAAGTAAATCGTGAACGTTACTTGCAGCACCTCAAAATTCTCCGTTTCTGCGTAGTAACCTACAATCTTTAATATTTTTATTTAATCAGTCGCAACGTGGATTTCAAGCTTCCTGGTTTTGCTATTAATCTTCAAACGACGAGTTCTCCAAAAATATTCAACCAACTTCCTCCATCTTCGAGGGGTCTTGTCAAATGCTAAAATAAGTTTTACGAATACTCGACGAGAAAATTATTTTCGATTTGCTAATGTTTTTCCAACTATAGAAGCATCTGTACTTTTCAACCCGTTAAATTGACGGTTGGATATACAATATAGTTAGTTTGTACTAAATAGTAAAGAACGTTTTCGTGAGACGTTTAAGATTTGAACCCCTATGGTCCACGATGGGATCCAAAGTTTAATCGCGTCGTACTTCTTCCAGTTGTCGTGGCTGCTTGCAATCTTGGTTCCGTGCTTGCTCAAGGCATCCCATTTACGCCGTAGCTCTCGGACACACGGCGGTTCACACGGGCCTTATTCGGCCACTGGCAGGGCTGACTCATTTACCGGGTATTCGTCAAGTGGCTCTTCTGGGCCATTGTATTGTAATTTTGACAGATCGTTCATTCAACGGTCACGCTGGTGTACGCAGCTCGTGTCTCGTGGTCAAGATCGCCCGATGGCCGCCGTTGTCACGGCCACGAAATTGCCCACACGGGGGCCTTTGTTAATCTCAGACGCGCTTTCGATGATAATGAACAGCATTATCCTCAATGAAACGATCTATTGAAATCCCTGGTCCCGGTTTGCCGTCAACGAAATCCGGATCCACGTACCACGGAGGTTGTTCACCAGGCGCTTTTACGCTCTTATTACCCGGAGAGTAATTACGAAAAATAACGAGATCTTCCAACCTCTAACATACAGTCGATGCAAGTTGTTGAAAGTTCTTTGAACAAAAAAGAGGCACAACTTGCTTAAAATAATTGTGAACTTGGGTTTCCACGTTAGTTCAGTTTGAGAAACAATGACATTATTTTATTTTCCATACGGTTAACCACTCGTGCATAGTTAAGATGGCTGTACCGACGGTAAATGCAATTGAGTCTTTTTTTTTGTGTTGCATAATATAATATGAAACTCGATTTTCGTTTACAGAGGAAAAAGGCGCGGTTGCTTTTCGGCCAATCCGACGCGAGGCAGTCGAAAGAACGCTATCGACGAACTGCAATCCCGGAAGGCACGTTTATACGTACGATTGTGCGTTCGCGGTGATTTGAATGCAACCTGCGCGGGGACTCGAGGCTCGCGTGAGAGAATTCGGGTGCAATAAACGTGAACAGCCAGACGATCTCGAAGGGTTGTACTTTTTATTGAAACATTTTCATCTTCGTAACCTTAGGCGAGAAAAAGTGGTCTGAGGGTGAGGGTTTGGGGGGTCGGGGGTTGGAAGGAGCTTATTATTTACACGCACTCACTCGCTCACGCCTCCTTCGGTATCTGACACGGGGGCTGATCACATCGCGTAGGGATTATCCATTAGCTATCTACCGTTTGACCAGGGACATTAGTTCGTCGGGTGTGTCAAAGAATATTTTTATTTTATATAGTTGTTGATTGTATGTCGAACGTGACGATCGATCGGGTAATGGATGAACCTGGTCGTCGGATCGATGCTCGGAGCTTGAGGAACGATCGAAGAACTATTGTCCGTGATCACGCAATAATTAATACAAGACAATAAAATAAAAATAATATAATATAATATAAAATAATATAATATATATATTTATATATATATATATATTTTTTTTTTCCTCATCGCTTCTATATATTTGTATAATAATATAGATTTTTTCTTTATAAAATAAAGGTATCTGTTATAAAAAATTTCTTCCTTCCGTTACAACTTACGGGTATCGTCTAATACGAGTTATGCGCCCTTCCGTTTCATTTAAAGTCTAAGTGTACCGCGCGATTTCGGTCGTCGCGCGTCGCGACGCTGGAACGATACTACGAGAAGTAGAAAAAAGAAAAGTAAAAATTGCACGTCTAAAAGGGCGGGGAAAGGGGGGGGGGGAGAACATAGGTGAAAAGGAGAATCCAAAGGGACTCGGTGAAACGAGAAAGTGGATCTGGAACTATGTACGTTGTGTGGAGGGGGTTGGGGGGACTATTTACATCGTTCGGCGACGCCATGTTGTGGCTCTTGTTCGCGTCGCGCAACATGGCGATCGCGACACGCGTCGTTCACCCTCCAGCGTCGGAAAAAATTTCATCGATTCTCGACGCTCTCGTTTACCGCCGATCGAAAGTTTCGGCTTCGAATTCTTTCAGATCGCGCGCGAGGAAGTACATATGTACAGGCCCTATCACAGCTTGGGCCGACTGGGGCCTCACACTTACGGGGACCTCGAATTTACACGAAAGAGATAGGTAAGAAATTTGTATACTCTCATACTCTTAGCAATACCAATAGTTTCAATACGAAGAGCAATGCCAATAGTTCGACCAATCTGATTACGAACTATTGAATCTTAGTCACAACGCTGCATCCACCAAGGATTCTTTCCAATTTGGAATATTGCTCTTTGCACAGAACATAGTTTTATTTTAATATACTGGGGGCCTCTAAAAGGTAAGTAGCGTTGGGCCTCTTTCGATCTCTGAGAGGCCCTTGCGTATCGTGAAACTGATGATTGATTTACGCGAGAACCGTTATTCGAACGTATCGCTTTCGCGGTAAACGTATAGCTCAACAAGTTACCCTTTCGTTGCAGAGGCGACAATCCAATGGCCTGGTCTCGTCCCCGTCGCTCTCTACGCCACTGCTTCCGGGATCATATCGAACTCGTCGAGCTGTACGTTTCCCTGTTTCTTGGTTTCTGCCAGGACGAATCTCCCAGCGATCGACGAACGATCAACGACGAATTCAAGAGGGCACGACGGTGCTGCGGAGGAATGAGAATGAAGTAGTCTTACGCACGATGTCCTCTCTTTATGAGTATCACAATAGTATCGTCCGACGGAACGTCCGAAGCCTGCGTTCGCGCAGAATCGTTTGCCTAAGTGCTACACACGCCTAAGTCGTACGGACAGAATCGGCTTCAGACGACGAGGGGGGAGGGGACCGCGGCAAACTACGATCAACGCGAAATACAACGTCGAATCTTACATCTTAAGAGAGTTGCAGGGCCGACGGCGCGTCCAAGGGAGATACAGGCTTAGCGAAATTAATAAGTACGAGCTATGTACATATGTACAACGATAAAACAACTCGGCGTTATCAATATAATTATATATCGTCGATCGGTTATTGTCGTGTATCGTGTGAATCGCAAGGGCAACCGGCGAAGGTAGATAGAGAGTAGCTTGGATCGTGACTCCGAAGACGGAACTTCGCGTGCAACTATTCGCATTTTTTCATCGCGTTCGTTCGTTGCGATCGCGATTAAAAGTCTTAACCTCGCGATAGGAAGAAAAAATGCCTCTTGTCTTTCTCCATCTATCTATCCGCGTATCTATCCCGAACGAACGAACTCTACAAGGAAAAAGAGACCTCGATATATCCCTGTGGTCTCGCGATACGAGTCTCTGGTCGACGTTCCTTTTCCGCGACGCTCTTACTGTCCTTAAATCCGACGCCTCCGATTTGACGCGTCCGTTGCTTCATTTTCGTTCGCGCGACGCCATTACACGTGCACCGTCAATACTTGGTGAGGTCCTGACGTTTGGCTGGTGCCAGGTTGTTGATGAGAGTACGACGGCTCCTGTAGTCTCGGTTTGCTGTACGGCTTGTGGGGGCCCTCCTCGTAGCTGAAACTGGCGGTGTTGTTTCTAGCTTCCGCGCTGGGCGGCTTGTAAAGGGGCGGCAGGCGATGTCTACCCTCTTCGGAGACCATCTCCAAGCTCTCCTCGGTGGTGCCCAGGGCGCCGAGTGACGTACCCGACAGAGGCCTCACGACGGAGACTCGCGGCTCGCCTTGGTCCTGGTCCTTCAACGGGTTCGCGTATCTCCTCAGGTTCTCCTCGTTCTGTAGGTTGTTGGACTTCTCGTCCAGGTCGCTGCGATGTCTGTGCAACGAGGTCTCGCTGCTGGTCGTCGCGGTGAGGCTGGAGCGTTGCCTGACCGATCGAAGGTACCAGAGCCCGCCGAAGAGGGCCAGCACCAGGACCGTCGCTAGAGCACCGCCTAGCACGGCCACGTAGCTGCCAGCGCTGCTGGCGTTCCCCGAGCTCGGCTCGCTGAGCAAGGCCGTCTCCACCTTGACCTCCAGCACGGAGGCCAGGGCGAGAGGTCTTCCTAGGGGTCGGCTGAGCGCCTCGCCTAGATCCCTGGCCGCGTCCACAGCGGCCTCGGAGAAGATAGTCACTTCCACCGTGTCGTTGTCTCCTGGTTTTAAATCGCAGAGAAGGACGATCGACTGCGGCCTCCTGGGATCGGCTAGAAGCTTTCTGAGACGACGGCAGAGGATCTCCACCGACGTGCCCGCCGCCAGGGTGTCTCTTCTCAGCAGGATGGTAAGTCTGGAGCAGGTGGGTCCCGTGGTGGCCTGCCCAGGCCAACAAGATGGCGGAGCGGGCAGAGCTGGAGGACCCACTCTTCTGCCAGTCTCCACCGGTCGACACTCGCCCCAGGCTGGACACGGCGGTGACAAACAGCTCTCGCTCGGGCTGGGCACGCACACCTCGTGAGCCAGACACGAGGTGCCGTTCAGGCAGTTCCCGGGCCCGCACCAGATGTTGCTGCACTGATTCTTCCCGTTGCGGCACTCGCAGATGTTGCAATCGTCGTCCCAGCTGGCCACCATGCACCCAGGACCGCCCGCGGTGCGGATCTCGCAGCGCGTTCCGCTTCTGCCCGGCGGGCAAACGCACGAGTAACTTGCTATCCCGTCCACGCAGGTGGATCCACCTGTGCACGGGTCGCTGGCGCACTCGTTCACGTTTATGCGACAATCTGGACCGGTGAAGCCCGGCGCGCACTCGCATCTAAACCAGTTGATCCCGTCGACGCACTTGCCGCCGTTCAAGCACGGCAACGGTTGACAGTCGTCGACGTCCCGGCGACAATTCGGCCCCTCGAAGCCCTCGCGGCACACGCATCTGTAGTTCCCATCGGCGGTGTTCACGCAGGTCGCCCCGTTCTCGCAAGGGTTGCTCGCGCACGCTGGCGACGCTATGTGGCAGGCTGCTCCTTCCCAATCTGGCGGACAGTGGCACGTGAATCCGTCGCCGCGGTCCTGACAGGTCCCTCCGTGACGACACGTGCCCGGTTCGCAGTGACCGCCCCGCAGGGCGCACGTTTTCCCCTTCCAACCGCCTCTGCAGATGCACGTGAAGTCCGCCACCCCGTCCACGCAGGTCCCATTGTTGCGACAGGGCGACGCCATGCATTCGTCCACGTCTGAAAACGGAGCCACTAATTTTAGTCATTTTAGTTTCATTCGACTGGCCGGATTGCTTATATTCAAATATTGATAGCGATAGTGGTACTGAAATTTAGATGTTGGCAAGCTAAACGATAAGAGAGGCAAAGGGCATCCCCTCCACTGTTTAGTTTCTTGGCCTAGATCTTGGTTCCTCATTGTCTTAACCAGTAATAACCAAGAACCTAGGAAGTGGAAGGGATTATACATATGTGCCATCATCTCGTCTCTCAATAGTACATCGTTCCACATCAACCCTGTGCAGTGGTCAGAATATGTTAAGGTACTAATCATCTCTCTACTTAGTGTATGGGATTAGGAGGTTGGATTCTTCTCGTTCCGATCACTGCACAAGGTTTTTTCAAATAACAAACTTCAAATCAAAGTTCTACGTTATTAGAAGATTCGAAAGAAAGCAAGGTTAGCGTGGTATCTGTTATAGATGCTTACCTTGATCGCACAGATCCCCGGTCCAGCCCTCCCTACAGATGCACTGGAACGAGTTGACCAGGTCAACGCAGGTCCCCCCGTTCAGGCAAGGATTGCCCCGACAGTCGTTGATGTTCTCGTGGCAGTGCATCCCGGTATAACCAGGGTCGCAGATGCATCTACCGCCGCTGCATCTGCCTCTGCCGCCGCAAGGGGTGCCCTCGCTGCCGCATCCGGTCTCCTCGTCCATGATCCCGAACTGCGGGTTGTGAGAGGCAGGCTCGGAACAATTCTTCCCCTGCCATTGTTCCGGGCAGTGACAATAGTAATCGGTCTGAGTGTTGAAGCAGGGCGCGGAGTTCCTGCAGGGATTCGGGCTGCAGTGGTCCCTGTCGATCTCGCACTGATAACCGGTGAAGCCAACGGGACAGACGCACTCATAGGCATTCACCAGGTCTCTGCATTCGCCACCGTTCTGACACGGCTTCGAGGCACACTCGTCGATGTCCACGTCGCAGTCTTTGCCAGAATACCCCGCGGTGCAGCTGCAGTGATAGTCGTCCACCAGGTCGATGCAGAGCGCCCCGTGCTGGCACTGGCCGACGCAATCGTTGATGTTCTTCGTGCAGTTCTTTCCGGTGAAGCCGCTCCTGCAGCGACATCTGAAAACGATACAGAGAAAATAGTAAAAATAGAGAAGATCCAAGACGTTAACGCCCGGAGGCAGATATCTTGATTGGTCACGGAACGTTTGAAGTTCAATAAATTCACTGAGGACGGAGATTGCGTCAGGGTGATTGGTTTTCATAGTTCAGATGGAAATATCAACGGTACGAGATCGTTCACGGGCGGCGTTACCGCGAACGTTCTAATTTAGCTTAATGGGGCATCTTAATAGCCGATTTCTTTTAACGCTCTTGGACGTAGAGTTTCAAGCAAACCGGTTGTTGCGAAACAAGAACGTAGGAAACTTTCGGGTAGCGATGGGTGAGAGGCAGATACTATCGAACGAATCGATACGTATCGATTAACATCTGATCGACCAGACTCATCTGGTCTTCTCACGTTCGTTCTAAACTTTTATTTCTCGCGAACGTCGAATATTAAACACAGAATGACGTCTCACCTGTAGTCCCCGGCGAGGTTGACGCAGGTCAGAGAGTTCTTGCACGGCGACTCCTTGAGGGCGCACTCGTCGACGTCGAACTGACAGAGGATGCCCTGCCAGGCTGCCGGGCAGTTGCAGACGAATCCGTTTTTCCCGTCCACGCAGGTGCCGCCATTTTGACAGGGTTGTGAGGCGCACTCGTCAACGTCCGTTGCGCAATACGGCCCCGTGAAACCAGCGGCGCACTCGCAATGAGCGCTCTCGCCGAGTTCCCGGCAGGTAGCCCCGTTCAAGCAGGGATTCGAGGCGCAGGGGTTGTCGACTTTCTCACAGGTGGGACCCGAGAATCCCTCGGGACAGGTGCACTTGTACTGGTCGGGCGCGGTGTTCTCGCAAGTGCCCCCGTTTTGACAGGGTTCGTGAGTGCCGCAATAGTTGAGGTCCTGGTCGCAGAGGATACCACCCCAGTTCGTGTCGCAGATGCACTGCCAGCTCGAACCGTTGCAGTAGCCGTGCTTGCAACCGGGATACGGGGTGCACTGGTCGCAGAGATCGCCGCGCCAACCGTGGCGACACTTGCACTCGCCGCTGACGTTACAATGGCCGTGCACGGGGTGGCAGCCCTCCTTGCAAACCGCTGAAACCATCAACGTGCGATTAGATAGGTTCTACGCAATCTTCGTTAGCTTCGAATCCTCGAGTTGAGCTTCGTTTTCAAGAAAATTGGGTTAATATAAAGGGGTTGAAGATCGCCACAAGTGGAAACAGTTATCAAAATGGCGTCGTTGGAGTTACAAATCCTCGTATATCGTGTCTTCTAAAGTAAATCTATTCTTTAAGCAAAGCACAAATTGGTAACCGGGGACAAGTCTCGAGGAACTCTTGCCCCCGAAGGTTTGATCATCGGTCCTATCAGTTATCCGGGACCCGTCCCGTTTCCCTGGGTATCGTTCGTTTCCTGCTCGAGCCGCGGACTCCGGTAACGAAGGAATAAGAAGAGCCTCTTCCCAGCGTCGCGCATAACTCAAAACGACTTCCCAACCGGGTAATCCTCCTCCGGCGAACAATAACCGACGCGCACCGCGACGCGACGCCAAACGGCACAAAAGACAGCCGTGAATGGAAGTTAAAACACAAACGATTAATCCGCCCACGGCCGCGAAGGCATAAGTGTCGGATTATTTTCCGCGGCCACGTCCACCGGAGGATTATACGATCCATGGACGTTTCGTGCGGCGCGTATCTCCGCGAGGCTGTCCCTCGGAGGCGGGGCAAAACGGATACGGGGCTTCTTACAGGTGGCAGAGATGACGAAATCCAATTTCGTTGCGGCCGTGGCACCGTATCTCTGGAAACGACGATCTCGTTCCTCGCGGTCGGCTGGAATAAAGAAGAGGAAAGAAAAAAAAAATCGAGGAAAAAAGGAACGCGTCGTGGAAGATCTCTGGCCGGGGCCGAGCAACTCAATTAGCCGGGAGGACAGAAAGACGGATGAGAAGTGACAGAGAGAAGGATTATCCCTCTGACCGTGAAACGAAAATTCACGCCGCGCGACACGCGTGCACGAATCCCTCAAAACTTTCAAACCCGACGCACAAACTCTGTACCGTTACGTCCACCGCACGACAAGAACGCGGAGGATCGGGTACAGGGTGTTACAGATACGAGTCGTTGACAGAGTTTCTCGATGCACCCTGTTTTCGTGAGGAATTCTATTTTGGTACACAAGATGTACTTCCAAGCAGTAAGACATAAGTTCTTGTTACTCGTGAGCTACCATTAAATCCGAGTTAATTTCGCGTGAAACTTGCTATTTCAAAACTCTGGATTGAAACACGACGTGGCTGACCGACCGAACTCGATGGACGTTCCTTCGGAGATCCCCGAAACCCGCTGTCAGGATCTGTCCACTTGAATCTAGGACACGCTGTATTTACACACGGTCGAGCCCCAACTATTTTTCAATCTGAAACCCTGGACATACCTATCGCTATACGTGCCGGCTGCATATTTTAAGCTACGACGACACGGGGACGCGTGTACGAAGTATACACAGGCTTGCGGGATCTTTAATGATTAATAGTCCTGCTTTCTCGTTCGCGGATATTTATGTGACTGCAGCGTGACATTCGAGGCCCTAAATAACGATGCGTCCGCGAGACTCAGTCCACCTCGACGTTACGATGCATGCGCCCGACCGGCGATTGTGTTTTTCCGGGATTTTTGCTTCTTAGGGAGTTTTTAGATCTTTGGTTTACCCAGATTTCTTTTCTACGTCGTTTCGAGTTTGAATTTACCGCAAATGTTACGTAATACCTCGAATAAGATTAGGTTTTGAAATTTCACTTTTTGAAAATTTTATTTTCTTGCGTCCCATCCCTTGCAGCGAATGTTTATTTTCCCATACATGTGTAATAAATCATTTTTTAATACGCGAGAGGCTCTGTGCTAAGAATTAGGGCCGCCATTTTATTTTTTCTTGGCTAGGGACGCAACAGGTGCGAGAATCACTTAGTCGAAGAATCTTTATTTGGCGAGGATTTATACTTTGTTCGGGAAAGTCGATTACCAGGCGACTGTAACGCCGGGGGGCATCGATCGAGCACTGTAGAGTGTTAATTACGCTTGTCTACGCGTGAAATCGAGTAAATCGAGTGTGTGGGCTGGCCGGGAGAGCCGAGAGTATACGACACGGCTGTTTTATAGGCAAAAATGGTGAAAAATTTATCTTCCATGGAATTCTAAAAATTGAAAACGTGTATTGTACTGACAGACAACATTTGTGGGAGGAAAAGTTGAATGACTTTGAAGAACCGTTTTCGTACGCTTTCTCGAGTGTAAACGAACAAGTTTGAAAATGATATTTTATCCCTATAAATTAAAGGCGATAAATTAAGAGAGCATCTGCTGCATCTGTCCGGAGATTAATATTTTGCATAGATCCTCGTTGATCAACAACCAGTACGGAGTACCGTTTTCTCATTGTTCGGGATTTATAAATCCATCCCCGTAGCGTCTACAGTTACACGTCTATGAGTTTTTTGTCGATTGCGCCGGCAGCAGGCAAATTAACGCGCGCAATTCGTCTTCGTACGCCGCGGCTTCTTTATTTTCTTATTCACCGATCTGGTGAACGGAACGAACGCGCGAAGAATCGGATTACAGGTGAAGGTTCACGACTTTCACGTTGTAACGTTTTACCTTTGCCACGGGGCAGAGGCGATAATCTCTCCATGGAAAACCAAACGTTTACTTATCTCGTGCTATTAACCACGACATTTTACGATTTACGCGCCTGTCAGTTATAAACCGCGGTCTCCGGCTTCGGAACTGACTTTAACAACGTTAAATTAGCGAAAATAATTCATGCACCAGTTTCACCCCGACCTTCTTTCCCTTTTCGAATCGTCTTTGTCGTTTAACGCTGTTTCTAATTTCTCCGCCACTGGTCTCCGAGCAAATAGATGAACAGCTGACATACGAGTACGATCGTAAGTTGGAAAGTTCGACGGAGCAAACCCTCGCGTGACCTTTGTACGTTATGCTTGCGCACCGAATTCACAATGGCGCACCCAGAAATCTAGCAACAGGGGTGCAACCAAAGTTTAACGGGATACTTCACAATATCGTCTGATGTTCCAATTTCATTTGATATTTAAAAAAATAGATACTCGTAAGGAAGGGTGGTGGTACAAAGCATGAAACGACTATTAATTGAAATTTATATCATCGATATTAATTTCCCACCGAGTACCGCCGTTGTCGGGCGCCATTAACGTTTTTAAAATACTGTGACACGATCGTGCCCGTTATCGATTTTTCCAGAACCATCGGTAGCTATTTTACGACCGCGGTTTCTGTCGAAAAGGGGTCAAATGCAAACGAACGTGTGCCACGTCCGAGCGAGAATACGACGCTTCTCTCCTCGAACGGTGTTGCGCGATGGCGGTTGGTGCATAGAGCTCGTGTGAAGACGATGCACGAGTGAAATTCTCGTATTGACCTTTCACAGCGCGACAAAAATGCCGGAGCCAGATCTCTCCTTCTCGTAACCAACCGGCTCATCGTCTCACGAGTACACGATTTCCACCGATGGTCCCTAATTGGGATCGTTCGTCCTTGTTCCTCCCTTACGTTCGACGAAAGTGGAACGCATCTAATTGCAGAACGATAATATGATCTTGCTAGCGTCGTTAAACGTTTGGAATATTCTGGTATCACCGAGATTCAACCTCTGTCTTTCCTGCAGAGACACTTTCTATGCTTGGTCACTGGCAATCGCTAAATGGGGCGTTCTGTTTCCTACAGAACAGCCATTAACGCGTTGCAATATTCGTCTAATTTCACGATTCAATTACTTGAAAGTTAAAAATTAATAACCACGGTCTATTTCAAGGAAATTTATAAATTTATCTTCGCGAAGCTTAAACTCGTAAACGCAAGCAAGAAAATCTTAAAGTTCACAGTGTCAAGGGAAACTGGCTGCGTTCTCCGCGCGGTCGTCCATTTTACTTTGAGACGTCGCGACGATAAATTTCTCGAGATTATACGCGTTTGTGAAAGATCTTGATAACGGAATTTTTCTCTATCCCTATTTTATCGTCGGTAAGAACAAACGTTTGTTTTATTAAATTTAACATCGAATACGAATTCAGATATAATTTCGATGTTCGTCAAACACATTATCGTAACTCTCTTTACGAGCAACGAGTCGGAACAGTTTTGTTTCACTCGACATCATCGCAAATGCTAATTACTATTCCACGGAAAAGAATTATAATACCTCGTCCTACTTTCTCCGACTTGGTTTCAGTTATTCAAATCGATTCGAGACTTTCCAAGACCACTGTCTACCTTTTTTTCGGGCACGATTGGTTTACTAGCAAATAACGAACTAGTCGTTGATTGCGTGCATGTGAAATGAGAGGTGGAAAAAAGGAGGAAGCCTGCGAAAGAATTCTCGATTGAGAAACGTAAACTCGTTAATGATACGTTTATGGAACAAGGAATAAACAGATACTTTTTTTTTCATTTTGGAACACTTGCTCAAGGAAAACTGCAATTAACGAGAACCTCGTTAACTAATGACGCGCCAGTGCATAACAGATACCATCCATTAATAACGAACATTGGATATAAAGACAGCTACTCTCAGCTATTTCGAGCTTCCCTATATGTACACGATTTTAGTTCACTTTGAAAGATATTAATAATAATTAAGTGCAACGATTACTATTTTCATTTTTAAATCTCTCAATCTTCGGAGAAACTTTTCCCACGATTATTAAAGGAATTTTCAACTGATAGATTTTAAGTAAAAGCGTATAGAATACTGGCTATGATGTTTTTTTGGAATACTTGGAAGTATTTTAACGATATTAGTCGCCCAAAAAGTTTGAAAGCGATCGATTTGGACGATTTATCAGAGCCCTCGCGAAAACGACGATCCCCCACCAAGATGGAGGGACAAAACGTAGTAGTCGGATGAGTCGTAGACACGGGGAGGCGGAAGTAACGATTAAGCAGCGAAGAAAGAGCTGCCATATTAGTCGGGCCAGCATTGTGCGAGGGGATCTGGCGTGATGCTGGCTACATACCTTTATACGATCGTACGACATGCGTCTAACGTCCGCTCATTGAGGCACGCTTCGAGATAATTCGTGTGTTTGCGCTGTGCCGCGTCTTTGCTTCGATCCGCGCATCGAGACTTCTGCCTTCCCTCGTGGCGATGAAAGCAACGTGAAAGTCTGATGAAACCCGCCACGAGGAACGGAGATGCGCAATAGTCTATCCTTGGCTTTATACAGAAGCCGTACATACACGGTGTCTCGGATTTAAACAGCCAAACTCGAGCCTACGAACACGTAGGACCATCGAACGAATTTTTAGGAGACATTGTCTTTACGAAAACAGAGATATTTCGATGCTGCGTAGATTTTCACTTTCCCTTCCTTGCAATTTGCGAGAAACACGAGAGCCTCCGGTAGACATCTTGGCATTTATGGCCGAGAGTAATTGTTTTTCGGGCGCACAGCCGGAAGGTACGGTGCAAAAGTGGTCGGCGCGAGCGTTAACTTCTCGCGTTTATTCATTGCACAGAGGCGGCGAAGTTACGTGTCCAATTAATCAAGCGTAACGGTGGTTAAAGATGCTGGGAAAAAGTTTACTGCCTTTGAGTCACATCGAAATATCTCTGGGTTCAGCGAAGTCGGTAGTATTCATTAGGAGCAATAGGCACGGCTTCTAGGGCCTAACGGGACGTCCATTTTGTATATTCGATCGAAGACGTTATTCGCAATTTACTGCTTCATCGAGGATGAATCGGTAAAATTGGTCTGTCTGTAATATTTGTGACAAAACAGAGGAGGTCTCGTAACCAGATTGAAGACATTGGTACATGGACATTATACAGGGTGTTCGGCCACCCTTGAGAAAAATTTTAATGGGAGATTCTAGAGGCCAAACTAAGACACACAGTATATTTTCGGTAAAGAATTTTTTTCTCGAAAGTACGTAGGATTTTGGGGGTATATGTATTCACCAAAAATGATTGTAATTGACCCCCGCAACCAAAAATAATTTTTTCGTGAATGATTTGAAATTTTTTAATTTAACTTTTTAACGAAGCCTCAATCAACAAATTGATATTCTTGATTTTCGTCTTATTTTGGCCTCTAGAATCTCTCATTAAAATTTTTCCCAGGGGTGGACGAACACCCTGTATATTATTTTA
The DNA here is from genome assembly GCF_051014445.1 of Colletes latitarsis. NCBI lineage: Eukaryota > Metazoa > Arthropoda > Insecta > Hymenoptera > Colletidae > Colletes > Colletes latitarsis. The sequence goes on from NC_135147.1 coordinate 22,930,446, forward strand.
TAAACTTTCTGAATGCCAGCGAATTGCAAGGAACTTCCAGTAAACAGTTAGTCGAATCTTCAACACATCGTTTATAATTCCAACTTCGAGACGGAGTATCATTGGCTGCTTAGAAGAATACCTCTGAGGGATATACTCGGTTTAAACGGTTCCCAATGAAAGACTGCGTCTTCCGTGCATCTGTGGTAGTGTAGATAGAATCGTTTGAACCGAGCGTACTCCTCGGAGGCATTCTTCTCAGCTGCCAATGATACACGAAGCTCTAACTCTTTCAGTTATACAATGTACCAACCCACGAACCTTCGCGACCAGTCGACGGTTTACGATTTATTTCTATGTTTATGAATCACTTTACAACACACACACACACACGTGGCATCAATGAGTAATTTCTTTAAAAATTCTATCCAGATAGCGACAATAAGATCCTTCGGTTCAGCTTACATAATTCATCGATCGAACGTTACAAACTAAATATAAAAAATGGATCGAGATCGAAAGGCAACTGGGAGCAGCCAATTAAATACGTTTTGAAAGATCGTTCGATTCCTCGATCCCGACCTTGGATCGACGTCGATCTCGTCGTTCGTCTCGTTTCGCGGAAACGGTATCGTTTGCTTTTCGCGTCGTCGCTGATTAATCGAATCTATTTTTTTTACGAGAAGAAACGACTTATTCGAAGTTCGAAAAATCCGGTCGTCCTCCCCATCGTAATGGCGGCTCGTTAGTTTCAGGCGCAGCCGTCCGTGAGAAAAGCGAGCGAAACGGGCGTGAGTCGCGCGAGTGTGATTACGCGCGACGCGAGATTTCACGCTTCGCGGATCGATTAATTATTCCCTCGGCGGCACGGTGGCGAGCACGAGAGAAAAAAGAAAAGAAAAGAGAAAAAAAGAGCTAGGGAATCGTTTAGTCGCCAATATCGCCGAGGGCCTTGCGCGACGCTTCGTTGCATACGTAACGAGATGGCGAGAACGACAAAAGCTACGTTAGACTCGCTTGTTCGCTGGTTTTTTGCCGCTGTATACTTTCACAGAACCGTGGCACTTTTTTACGATCGTGTGTCGTTCCACTTAATTACGAGGGCACACTTGTACTTCGTGCGCGTTTACTTCCGTCACATTAAAAAGAAACGCGCTAATTCAATGAGCGACCCCAGGGAAAGGAGCGATCGATTGTAATATTCCTAACGACGCTGGTCAACAGCAAATATTCTTCGTCTAAGTAATCAATATATTCGATAGTCTTTCATCTAATCTACAAAGTCATAGAAATCTGCATAGTTTCGTTGGTTTTAATATAAAGAAAATTCTGTGTAACAAATTTAAAAAGGAACTTGTTTTATTATGAGGTGCACGTACCACAGTTTTCGACTGCATTCTAAAATTAGAGATCCGTTTTCTTGGGTAGCGTAGTAATTACACGCTCAACTTTCATTTATTGCTCGCTAGGATGCAAACGTTCACGATAAGATCGATAGATTTTCTATTCATCGTATGCTACCAATTTGCATCACTTAATATGGATTCAGTTTATCCAGTATTGAAACATGTAACTGCGCGCAACAGGTGGCAAAAAGTACGGTTCGACAGGAATTACGCGACAAAAAGAATTTCATCGACCTGGGACACGATGAAAATTATTTCAATTTAATTCTAGAGTTTAGTGAAATATTCATTTTTGAGTTATGGTTCTGTGTGCATAAAAGGAGGAATAAGAGAATCGGCTCACCTGTTTCGCAGTCGGAGCCCTTCCATCCCTGTATGCACACCTTGTCCCCGTTCTCGTCGCAGGTGTAATGGCCGAATATGTCGTTCCTCGGCCTGCAGAACTTCGTGCAGGTCGCGTTGTAGTAATGATCCGCGCACTGGACCCGAACGCGATAGGCCAGATGAGCGTTTCTTCCTTGATGATTGAGTGTGTGCCACGTGGGTCCTGGCAGGACAATGCCGCTGTAACTCGCTTCCTCGATCACGCCTGCGCTCGCCTCGTCTCTCGCTTGCAGGATCAACGTGAATTGCCTCTGTGAGAACAAAAGTTCAATAATTAAACGGAGAATCTTTACCCCCTAACGATCTTAAAACGGGAAAAATATTCCCACGAAACACACGGTACGTTATACACTTCCTTACCACTTTCATCAATCTTTAAAAAATATATGATATACACAAACACGTATCAAAAACAAATTCAAAGATATTCAAGCGGTTCGATTCAAGCTTATCTTGTACAGTTGTGCAATGGCGAACACATTTCCAGGAAAGTACTTCCTCTATGGTTTTATCCAGTAGCATCGGTTTCACAATAAACAACGATGCACCGACAATTAATTGGAAAGGAAAGTTGCATACGACATCCAATTACTCGTCGATGGACAATTATTTCGAAATCCAGGTTATTAAGTTCCAAAGTAAAAGTTTTAAAAGATGGATGAAGCCTGCCTGAAGGAAACTTTCGGAATAAAGTTTAATTTACCGATTTAGGCAAAATTTCCTTCTAACCAGATTCGGTCGTGTTTCGTTCGTTAGGACTATTCTTTGCTGTTGCTGTCCAGAATTGCCATGTTCCGGTAAAGGCGAATCGAATACGGAACGGTGACGTCACTCGCGTCTAGGACTGCTTCGGAAGAGGCGGGGAGGTGGTTTGATGAAGCAAGCAATTAACCCTTGCCCAGCTTGAATAATTCCTCAGCGGCCGTGGCTCCTAAGTGGAACCTTCCGAGATGGACTTTCGCAAATTTATACAGCGTTTCCTGACCCTTGACGCTGCCGCGTAACGCGTCGGAATAAAATTACCATTTTTGGTCCCGTCAGAATTCGACGAGAGTCGCCGGGATGAAAATTAAAATTGAGGTCCTAAACCTTACTCTGAAACTATTAAATTAATTTAAACGTACTTAATTTTATTAACCGCGTTCGAAAGTTCATCGAGACACCTCTGTTATTGGTTTCTCAAAGTTGATACTCAATCGTTGTTTCACGTATGGCCTCAATGAAGTTCAATCTAACGTAATGTCAATGTTAATTAAAGAAATGTGTATATTCAAAGGTTAAGGTATCTTAACGAGCCCCCCTTTCGTTCTTCCTAGGGGTTAAGTGTCATCAATCACACATTCGGTCAAATATACTGTTCCACTTATTTCTCAGATCGGGCTCCAATTGATCCTACCCCGCCAGTCGAGAGATAAGTGTGAGCAATTAAATAAATTATGGGATTAAACGTTTCATCCGTTCGATCTATCAAAACATGACAAGCTCAAACACATCGATGATCGAATTAAAAGGTGTACTCTTCCCACATTTGTTTCTTCCTTCCCTGCGAGGGTTAGGTGAAAAGATCAAAATACTCTTCGTAGTCTATCTGTGTTTGTTCATGCAATACTCTCTCGTTGATTAATCGAAGAAACTAGAAACGAAAGCCTCGACAATTTCCACAGAAACAAACGATGATCTGCAGTAGAGACTCCTTGCTTCATCAGACCCTATCATAAGTAGTTTACGTCGTTCGCCGCACATAATAGTATGAAAAACATCTTTTCCTTGGGGGTCATGCTGTTACTGAAGAAGTCAATTTTATCATTGATGCCGCCATTACGCAAAGTTTTCCAGCCTGCATTATTTTCAACGATACGAAGATCGACGTATATGCAATTTTCTAATGTACAAATTAATAAATGTCGTTTCTATATAATTGCTTTATTAATTTCGTAAAAACACCGTCGCCCAAACGTGGCTGACGTGGCGGTCAACGTGTCAATAAAATTGTACCTTTCCCACGTTCATCTTTCTTTATCACGAACGAATACTCTTTTTCTTCTATCATAAATGATATCAATAACCCAGAAATGAAATTCCTAAACCAATTTGATGATTTTGTAATGAACACTTCACCGAGATCTCCTAAACTTCGAGGTCAATTGAAGTATCCTTTCAGACTTCACGCGGAGGATTTGTGTGGGAATCTAACCGGAGCTGAAGTTTATTATTTCTTTCTCGAATGCCAAGGTCCTTGAGAAGCAGTCGCAGAAGAGAAGAAGGGACAACGAACGTCCCATCAAATGGTACCCGCGACGTTCGCGATAATTACCGATCTACGGATGTAATCAGACCCTCCCCCTTTATTTTTCGCTAGCCGCGGCGACGTTCCAAGCACCGTCCCGCCACAAATCAGAATAATTACACCGCGTTTGCGCTACGTATCCGCGGTGGGTTTCGTTTCGCCGTGCCCGTTGCATCTCTCGAAGCGTCCTGGCTCGTCGCAACGTCGGACCTGATTGGTACCACCAATCAAGGCCCGTGAGTGACGGTCGGCTAATGCAATAAATAAATTCCAATCGCGCTGCCGCGGAAGACAGCGGCTATCTGTTCGTTCGGGCAGCAGCAACGGGGATCCCAAAGGGGTGTCCAGGAGTCCAGGCCGACGACAGAAAGCTGGAAGTGTTCCTGATGGAACCGGTCCGTTGGGCGAAAAAAACGATCGGCGCATCGGTGTCCGCGGTGCATGCTCGCGCTCGTGTGTGCGCCGGTTTAATGAACTTCAAGATCCTCGCTGGTAGACAATGAGAGGGGGACTTTCGACGAGACGGGGGGCGGGCCTGTCGATTTTTTAATTAGAACCGCAGGTGCTTCGCGCCAGGGAAAGTGAAAAATAAGTTTGGGGGACAATGTACCATTCGAAATAAACAAATGTCTTTGATGGGTGATTCCTCGTGGCAAAATAAGTCGAAACTGTGGAATAAATTTTTTTCCTACACAACTTCGTTTTCCGTGTACAGTAATGATTCGTAAAATGAACATCTGGGGTTGATAGGTCCATCTTTCGTGCAGTGGTTCAAGTCAACTTACGAATCACGTCTAGGGTTCATTTTAAGAATCATTACTGTACGATCGAACATCGTTTTCATTTATATCGACGTCCAATTCGAATATAAGTTGAATGCAAATTTTTTACGATCAATTGGGCGAGAAGCGGTTCGTTTCTTTGTTCGTTGTTCGATATTTGTACTCGTTCACGAGTTTTGACCATCCCTGGTATGTGGGAACGGGTTATTTCCAGTTGATCGATTCGTTTCCCGCTTTTGGCGTCGTGTACGGTCGGCTAACTGCCCGTTCGTGACTGAACTGCCGATCTCGAATTAGCGAAAATGTTTCTTCTCTCGAGCAACCCAAATGCTTAGGTAAGGCGGCTAATGTCGCCGCGGACGACGAGCGTTTCTTACGAACAAATGGCTTCCTAAATTGGCGCGACACTTCCGAGATAGGAAGTCTGCGTTACCGTTACCGGGCGTTTTTGTTGCTGCGACCGTTTGTAAGGTAATTGTACCGGTGCTTGACGCTGCTTACAATTATTCAATTAATTAAAAAACTGCAACGATTACTATTAGCCCTTGTGCTCCTAACGAAATGTAATTTGGAGACTATTTGCGATGAGAAGGAATGGTACCTTAATTTTCGAAAATATTCTAGAACGAATAATTCGTATCTTGAAAATTGAAGTGTTTGATTTACAAAAGTTACACCCCATTATCGATGCTTACCGATATTTTTGAAATATTATTAACTATTTTTGTATCTGTCAGATAAAATTTATAGAGGTTTAAGTAACGTTTGCGAGGCGTTAAGGTATACTGCGAGTCTGTGAGGCAATAGGAGCAAAACACGAGTTTCTGTGGTGTTGGTGATCCGATTTCATTTTTCTCGACCCTTCGCGGAAGCGCAAAATTTCCCAGTCCGATCTGGATAGCACAAAGAGCGTGTTGTGACCAATCCGCGGCGAGTCAGACGTCTCGTGCTAAATGTAAAGTCGGTTCTCGTCGTTGCCACTACCTAGAGCAGATGAGCGTTAATTGGTGTTAATTGGTGGCTCGCTCGGACCCCGGCGTTCCCACGCCCGCGACTTTCATGCTCGCCTTTTTTTTCGTTACACCTCGTATATATATTCTAATTCGTTCGTCTGTCGCGGTGGTTTCCTCGTCGAGAACCCTCCTTTGTCCAGCTTCGTACGCGGTCAGACGTTCCCTTTGTCGAGCCGTCTTTAATCAATATGAGTCAGCAACGGAATCACGATTAGATCAAATTTCTATTATTCCGTCGTTTTCTGATTGAAACCGCTATTGGGAATAGAAAGTATGGATTTTAAAAGGATTCGATCGACCGTAAATAAAGAAGAAACTAAATTATCGGTTTTAATTGCCCACTTTCGAGTCAGAAGTAGAATTCTAATTAAAATACGTTTATCTATCAGAAAGAGTGATTCTGGCGTGAACTCCAAGCACGCGGAGATGCACCGTAACCGTAGATCTAGGAATTTGCGTGGGTGTTCCTTGCAGAAAACCGCTGCGCGACTCGACGAATTTCCCCTTTCACTGGCAAAACATCGACGCGTTCACTGAAAACCAGCCAACGTCCACGCAGCCGATAAATTATCGAAGATCGCCGAGCAAAGTCACGATCCGACCACCGGGCTACTCGATCGTCGATCGATCTATTCGCGGATCGCCCGTGGACGTGGGTCGCCACGGACCGTGGGCGTCGGAAATTCATTAAGTCGAATATTAATCTCCCAGATGTCGACGCGCGTGGACCAATTAATTAATTTCTTGCGACCGGTTGACGCGTGTTAAAAGAAGTACCCAACATTTCCAGTCCTTCTCAAACGTCTCTTACATTTCTGTTTACCGTGACCAATGTCCTCGAGTTCGAGTCCTCTCTTCCGGCGGCCATTTTAAGGTTAGTAGGTTAGAAAAATTATTGCGACTCGAAGATTACCCACTCGATTCGAATGGAACATTTGAAACTTTTGAAAATGGGATTACTTTGATTTTATAGAAACTTGACCTCGTTCAAATGGTTACTTAGCCTTGAAAAAAATTATTACGTAGCTGTTTAATCGTGAATATGAATCACAAAGCCATCTATCTTCTTATAAATATAAAATGACGCAATATTACGTCAGTGGCGATCGGTTACAGATACGCAAACGATGTAAAATTATGTCAGTGGTAACTAGCTATTTTAAAGTCGATGTAAAATGATATGAGTTAATTTATTCTTGCAATTTTTGTTAGGTCCATATTTCCCTTATCTTAACAGTTTATCTTGCGTTTGAAGCAAAAATTTGATGCAGTTTACATTAAAAATCAATTTTTAACAGTTTGCACTCTTCACAAAATACAACATAGATCACAAGTCCCACGATTCAATTTAAATTTGATTTAGTGTACTATAAACCGACTTTTAAAAAAATAAGTAATTAAAATGGAACTTAAATTTCTTAAATATGTATTAAATATTCTCGGAGCACAAAGGGTTGAGGAAGTACAGCAAAACTGAGCATCCATACAACCAACCAGGAATAATTCCGTGCGTCGTGGGAATTGGGACGAGGAGTAAATGTAAGCAAATTTTTGCGACCTTCGTCGAGGCGACAGAAAGGCGTGTAAATTCCGATATTCGCGATCCAAAAGGATCGACGGAAGCGAGGCGAGCACGTAGAGCACGACGAGCCTCTATCTGCCTGGCCGCGTTGGCTGTCGTTCCATCGTGACGATGGTGGACGCGTCCACGTACAGGGGGCCGACGTCGAATGTGTGGGTCGGTAAGTGCACGTAGGTACTTACGTACGCCGAATAGAACGCGTCTCCTTCTCTATGTCAGGCAACGTGTCTTTGGTTTCGCGGAAAAGATCGAACGAGTGGTACGTGAGGACGCGTACTAAGCAGAAGAGAACGTTCAAGACCCGCTGGTGATCGGGGGAACCTTGAATGAGAGTGCACACGGTTTCCTTCGATTTCTTCCAGCGTTTTCAGCGTACGTAAGCATCGGGGGGGGACGAAATGATTATTAAAAAACAGACATCGGTGGTATCGAGTGGCAAAATAGGTCAAGAATGTATATTATTTGCGGGCTTTCTGCATTTCGAAGCTGGTTTTTCACGAACAAAAAATGGCTGCTGGTTGGTTGGTTGGTAAACTTAACGCGCGAGGGCGCCCTCCGCCATGCACGAAACTTAATATTCGATGGACGAAACGCGAACGCACGAGAACGAGTTCTAAGTCTAAAGACTCTCAGTGTTTCGTAATATTTCTGAGGATTTGAGAATGAAAAGGATTATTAATATCTGCCAAAATGTCTGATAAATGGAGGCTGGAGGAACGCGATATTCAATCGCGAAGATCGTAAGTGTAAAAAGAAAATTGAAGGCTGCTAACGTTAAGAGTTCGAAAACTCGATTTCAGAGTAGAAAGTGATATTCAGAGTAGGTGAAAGTCAGGATTTTTCACCTCGAGAAATTCGATCCTCTCCCATGAAAAAGTCCACGGATTTGAAACAACGTCCACGGATCCTCTGCAATTAATTAATTTCACTCAACGTCGAATATATTCCACGGTTACGTTCAGCTGATCAAGCTTTCCACTTTGGGCCGTTCCAACGGCGATCATTTTTCATCTTTCACCTTTCTCCTTACGAAAAGAACGTAAAGTCGTCGCGTTCGAATTTCGGCTGAGATTTACGCCGCCGATTACGCCAATTTATTTTGTGAAAGCGCCTTACGTAAAATCGTCCCGATGCATTATTCATTGTGCCGCATTATTTCAGTGCATTCATGTATTCGTCGTAATACCTCAATTAAACGAAACCCGCGACTCGTAAAGCTCCTCGAGGACCTCCTCTCGCGGGAGAAACAACCGAATCTGCACCCTCGTTAAGCGTCATTTAGCGGCGATGATTGCAAAAACAAAACGGAAAAAATACATAGGAGGCAATTATCGTGCGCAATAAGTTTAAATTATTTGGATTCTGGTCGACTTCTTTATTTTCCAGATTCCCTTTGTACTTCGTTACTTATAAAATACCAATTAAAATAATTCGAAACGATTATTTCTAAGTTACTGTACGAAATAAATTTCGTTCTAACATCGGGAGATCTACGGTCCCCAGGTGACGTTCGAGAGTCGCGTCCCGAGGATTCCGATTCTCGAGAATCGGTGGCGGCAGCTATTTCTCAGGAATCCCTATTCCCGACCGGGTCTAAAAACCGTCCAGAATTCCGGACCCTTGATCGCCTTCGAGCACCGACGCCCCCGCTTCGCGCTTGACCCTAAATCACCCCGCGCTGAGTCGGGGGTCCCGGTGAGGTCAGACGTCGCGATGCTATAAATTCGCGACGGCGTTCCGTTCGCCCCCTCGTAGATACGATTCGTCGCGAAGGAGGCACGGGGTTGTTATTCGTTCCCTGGAAATTCCGTACGACTCGGGACGTCGGGGAATCGTTCCGGTTCTGGAATCCTCCTTTCCTCGTCCTCGCTTCCCAATTAGCCGACCGGCTAATAAATCTCGCGGTGTCCCCAGAACCGTAGAAAGCCCCCAGTTGGCCCGACGATAGGGGGAGGGGGGAAGAAACGAGGCTGGAGGAAACGGACGCAGAAAGGGAGAAAGAACGTAGGGGATTCTCGAGCGACAGGGGACGAGGAGAATCCGCCGTGGTAGCCACTATTCACAGGGGCACAAGGCCAAGAAGTCTTTCTGTAGGTACGATGTCGCGCGGCTCTCTTTCCAACGCTGTGAGACTTAAAGGGGACCGATGGAGGAGCATCTCCGCGAGTCGGTACGAGTTAGCCGACCGGTGGCCGTTGGTAGTGGTGGCTTTACCTGCATCGGGGGGCCTCAACTGAGGGGAACCCCCGGCATTCCTCGTATTAAATGCCTCTCCTCGGACACTCTCGTCGAGCGAGCTGTGGCATCGTGCCCCGTTCCTGCACGAATGTCGGATGATCCCAGAAATTGTGCTTCGGAAATACGTGTAAATGCTTAAAAATGTCAACAAACGTCCTGCTCAACTCAGTTTTCGAATTACAGACGGTCAAAGAAAATGTTAATTGCACTTGCCAGCAGAGGGCTACCCTCTCTCACAAATTTCTATTTATATGCTTCTCGACTAGTGTCTATAAGGCAGAGCATATTAGGGTTGACGAGTCCCACTTTGTATGCTTTAATAAACGAAGGAAAGGATGAAATAAAATGGAGGCTGTGCGTGAAAACGTGGTTCGGAAGAGGCGTTGGCAACGGTCGCGAGAGCTAACTTCTAGAAGAAGAGAAACAGTTCAGCGGGACGAGGAGACGAGGAAGGACAGCGAGGAGTTTGGTATGCGGTCCGCGCAGCGGGTTCACACACGGCCCAAAGGGGGCCCCAGCGGCGCGCAATTGAGAGAGTGGGGGTCAGGACAAGCTCTTGGAGGCATTGCCCAAACCGGGGCGACAGTTTCTCTCCCTTCTTTCTTAATTTGCATACGCGATACGTACACCTGTGTTGCACGGACGGTGCGTGTCCCGTGTACACCTGACCAATAAGTCCGTCGACGGGCGTAAATCTGGAACGTGAAACGTGAATATTCCCCGGGGGCCCCCTGCCGCGTCAACGAGGGCAGCTCGCGGCCGGTTCGTGTAATCGATGAGCTTGGGCCCGGGTCGTCGTTTGTACGTTCCTCGGTTCGAGCCACAGAATAATTAATAATCGGAGCCCCGGGCTTGTCGCGGGGCTCTGGTAAGGGAATTACGGGAGACTCGGGTAATTAACGAGCCCGCAGAAAAATCCGCGATTGAATTTAAATCAGGAACGCGGAAACGCATTAATACCCCCCTCTACGCCATTTCAACCACCGACCTGGAGGAAACCGATAAATCTTCGAACCCGGGGCGCGTCGGTTTCGTAATTGCTGGGCCCCCGGTTGGACCCCGATATCGGATCGAGCGACGGAAGTGTTGACAAATCGACGACGCTTCCGTTCGACGTCGATAAATCAGCGTCACGAGCAAAAGAAACTATTTAAATAAAAATTTCTTTGAATACATTGCATCTATAAATTTGTTAGTTATACAAACAAGTTACTCTGTCGCAATGCTGTTCTTTGCGGTTCATGAAAACGTTTAATTCCTCGTTAAGACCACGGCGAAACAAAAGCTTCAGGTGTTCCCTTTTAACGGGACATCTGAAACGCGCGTAAAATTGGCAAAAAACGGACGTGCGTTTTTCAAGAGTCGCGCGGACGTAAATCTCGCGATGGCGAACGACGAGGGAGCCTGATTGCGATATCCTCGGGGCCGGAACAGAAGAAGCAGAAGCGATTTTGGGCCCCGTTCGTCGATTAACGACCGGTTCGCGCATAGCTTTTGACAAATCGATCCTGCTTCCGTATCAGCGTTCCGTGATTTATGCGCGCTTAGAATAGCCGGACGAGCCGCGCGTACCTGTTGCCCCAACGAAAATATAAATGACGCTCCACGGACGTAATCTCTATACGGACATCCACCGTGCTCGCAATGACTATCTTCATTTAAATATGCAAAATACCAGCGTATCTGACGCGCCAACTCGGAGACGAACCGGCGACGAAGATTGGCCAGCTGAATGGCCAGGTGCTCCATGGGTTCTCGTCTATTATTAAAACGTGCGGAGAAACCATTAGCATCCGCCATCGAACCGCCTTCCATCGATCACCCGTCTCTACGAGCTCTTTCGAGCGAATGTTCGGGCCCCTTTTGGCCCAGCGTCTCCCAACCTCTGGCAATTTTAAATATTGCGGGGCCGTTTAGAAGTATCTACATTTTTTTCTTTTGAACAGTCACCGGACAAAAGTCTTGGCACGATTTCAAACGCGGAGTTTTTGCGCGGGGTCCAAGAAATTTCACCGGAGTTTCTTCGCGAAACGAGGCTACTCTTGGTGGAAACCGACCGAGGCAACCGGAATGTCGAAACGAGAGAAACGGTAGAATTCGACAAAGGGTCAGGGAGTAACGTCAGGCCCCAGAAAGTATGCAGGAAGAATACACACCTGTTGGGGCCTGACTCACGCTGATCCCCTGCGGGGATTCGAGGCGTGCCACCGCTCTGACTCCTTCATTTTCGTTCACCGCGGTTTTTATCCGTCCTCGTCGGCGGCCACCGTTTAGACGACCATCGTTTATCATTACACGGGCCATTATCGGGCCTGTAATTATCAAGATTTATCACGGTCGCCGGAGAAAGGAGGATAAAAGCCGCGGCACTGTTTCCGCTCGATTCGCGTTTACCCGGTTTTCTCTTTTCTTATTTTCGACCGCGATCGTTTGTTCAATACGCTCGTGCTAATTGCGCCGGGCGGATGTTACACGGGGAAATTTAACGCCTCGAATTATTTGCACCGTAGCCCTATTACTCGAGAGTGGGTCGAAGTTCCGTTGGTCCGGTTACAGTTGCGTCGATCAACCTGTTAAATTTCCTCCGGTATCAAGGCATTTAGATTCTACAAAATCAAACATTTGTCAACGCAACGTCAGGAAACACTTGGTTTTCAATCGAGGCTCCCTTCAACGTCGAGAGAACCGTCGACACCGCTAATTCAGTCGACACAATACACCAACGAGGGCAACGGTAGCGTCCACGTGGGCCCAACAGTCGTGACGTCACATCATTGATAGAGGCGCCCACATCGCCGTGGATATTGTGCCGAGAATAGACGTCGTCCACCTATTCGTTTCGACGCGATTCGCTGCGTTTGTGCGTCCACGTGTGCATCGTACGTGCTCGCTGGCTGAAATCGACGTCAAAAGGCTGCGGTGAAACGCGATCAAGAGGTTGAAAATTTGTTTGAAATAGCAGAAACACCTATGCAATATATACAGCGGATCAAATTCTAACAATGGATACAAAATTATTCATTTTTTTTTCTTTGTTCGAGTTTCAACGAGTAAAAGTTAAACTTTCCATTCGTTACTGGCTGAATAAAAATTAGAATTCTAATTTGGAATGCATCATCTCATCGAATCAGTAACTTTCCACCTTCTCCACAATCGGGATGTTTAATCTTGTTAACACCTTCTGCGAGAAAGCAGACGTTTATTATAGTAATTACCATTCCGTAGAAATTGTAGGCTTCTTTAATATTAGAACTAGTAAAAGTTCACGGTGAGTGAAATACCTTTTCTGAGACAACAGACCGAATAAAGGTAGTGTGTTTAAAGGGCCCGTCCTGTTTACAATAAATAATAACGCTATATCGAACCAGGGAGATCCTATCCGAACCATTCGATCGAACGTCGTAAATTTTGCCCATCTTTGGTTGCTTTGGTCTGCCAAGTGTGGGAAAGAGCGAAGAGAGCCTCGCGATGAAAAGAGCGGGAAAATTATCGGGGCTCGAATCGAAGACAAAGATGCCTCGAGGAACACTACGAGGAGCGTAACAACGTGTTGGAGGTGCAACGCGATGGAAAAAGATAGAGACACGAGCCTGGAGAAAGGAAAGAAGCGAATCCGTACCCGTCTGCCCGAGAAGACGCACACTCAGAACGGTCAGGATTGTGCAAAAGCTCGCCGTACACTCATCTCGCTGATCGTTTCCTGTGCCATTATGCTACCGCTGAAAAGGCAGTTATTCCCTTCTTACATATGCCTCTTTACGCCGCTATTGAAATTGCAAACGGAGAAAGTCGAAGGACGATTATGCTCGATCCGAGTCGAAGACGTGACTCTGTTCGCTGGAACAGGGACTCGTTCGCCAACGGTTGTAGACATTAGCGAACTTTTTCGAGATACTGTCGAGGAGTATGTAGCGTTAGTCAACCGAAAAGTTTCCTTTTTCGCTGGACAACAATAGCCAACGCAACTGTGCCTTCGAGAATTCAGTCGTGGTTCACAATAGCCGTTCGACCTGGTACAGAGGGTTCGGGGGTAGTTTTGTTCACTTTCCGGATAACAGGTATAATATTTTTTTATCTTTTATAGGAAAAGAGTTATGGTCTGAGTCAGAGAACTTCTCCACCAAAATGGAAGGTTTACTAGATTATAGATTGTACAGATGGAAGAAGTAAACGAGTAAACTGAATGTCGTGCCTACTAGGCAAGGATCAGATAAATAAATAATAAGCCAAAATGAGTTACCAATATTTTACCAACTAAAAAACGTTGGAAAATGGCGGTGAAACTAGTAACGTTGGATTTCGCATCGTTGACTTATCGTCCAAGTTTTAAATAGTGTCGTGCAATCGATCAATTAGCCGATCGACGTCCGATTCTAATCCTGCCCGGCGAAACTAGCCAGAAAAAGTTTTCCTGCCCCCTCCCCCCGCGTCGAAACGTGCGGACGGTTAAGGAATTTCTATCGTGGTGACAGGGAACAGCTTCCGCCATTAGAGGATCGAAACGTTCCTCCGTACCTACTGATGAGAATCGAGAATCCACGAACGATTCCCAGGGGCCCGTTAAATGCAGACGGCGTTCGAGAACGGTCGTGTTGCATCGTGCCCCCTCCACCTCCGTGCCCCCTTTGAGCACGGATGAGATTATGTATACCGTATTCAATCACCGTAGAACGGTAATGACGGAATTATCCAGGGAAGCGATGAAAGTCGGTCTTCACCGTTTTTCGTGGTGGGCGAAATATGATTTCGAAGTTATTACGGGCCTCGATGGCCGTTCCATACGCGCCCTTTCGCGGTTCTATATTAACCCTTCCAATTTAGATTTCACCAAACGTTCGTGAAATAGCGAGTTGCAGTTGCCAGAGTCCGTACGCGATGAATATTTCTCGAAGAATTCTGTCTCCCAATTATCGAGTCGGCGAAAGGAGGATGTCGAAATAATTATCGAGCGCAAAGGGTTAAAGATCTCGCCGTTTCCGTCTGCTTAGCGTACCCTCGAAAGCCCCGTGTACACACTCGCGTTATTTGCTCACCATAGATATTTTTTTATTGCTCACCCCCTCTCATAATTGAATTAGCTCGAGGCAGCGCTAAACGCTCGAGGCGAGCGAGGCCGCCGACCGAAGAAAAACCCCAGGGTAGAGAGATCCTTCAGGGAAAGGAAGCAATTTAAGGGTCTCTGTTTATGCCCCCGTGGGCCCTCGAGAGGGCACGGTACGATGGAACCCACGGACCACCCTTTGTCGCCCTCCGGAGAACGGACCCCGACGTGGGTCCTCTTAGAGCCTCCGACGAGCGAGTTATGAAATATACAAACACACTGGTGCTCTTCAAATAATCCGCTGTTTGGGGCCCTATG
Source organism: Colletes latitarsis (assembly GCF_051014445.1). NCBI lineage: Eukaryota > Metazoa > Arthropoda > Insecta > Hymenoptera > Colletidae > Colletes > Colletes latitarsis. The sequence goes on from NC_135147.1 coordinate 22,945,476, forward strand.
TGTGCGCGCGCGAGCCTCGATTCGGTCCGTTAACGTACCCCGAACGAGGACCCTTGACGTGTACCCGTCACTGTGTATACCTCTTGCGAGGAAACACGTCGTCATGCTTGCTCGAGGATCTCTCCCGAGGATCTACTCGACTCGCTCGAAATCGGCCGTTCGTTTCGACGTAATTACGCTCGACAGCGGCCTGCCCCGGAGCCTGGTGACACGTCACGTGGGTGGGATGTTAGCAATCGTTTACTGGAAGCCTCTCTTGCTCTACACCACCCCTCCTTTCCTTACGGTAGCTCGAGGACTTACGGCTTTTTAATTACTCGAAGATATATTGCCGCGACGCAGCGTGTGTTTTGGTGCTCGAGTGCCTCACCGAGGGCTCTGGCAATGATTGGACGACGACTCGTACTTATTGCTACCCGTGGTTAGAGTGCCGGTAGACGCGGATCTTATGGTTGTTTGACATTTTCCCGTAGGCTGACGTTCCGGGGCTCTCGACAGGGTGAAGCAATTCTCGTGTAAGCCTTGTCTGGCGGTGTTATCTACTATTTGTCAGGCCTGGGACCTATCGGTTCGATAGACGATATGAACAGAGTGTCGATAGGAATCAAAAATACACTGCATCATCGATAAAAATTTTGAGCAATTTCCTAACCACGAGCATCTTGTAGATTGATAATATCTCGATCTTATCTAATAAGTTAGTACAGGGTAAAATCAGTGACTATGTAAGGCCCTAAAATCTAAAGTAAAACTCTCGTCATCCTCGAAACTGTTTAGCGAACCGTCGTCGACTGGAACGGTTTCCTCGATCATGGATCCTCCGGGTGTCGAATGGCGATCCGCGCTTTACGACACCGCGATTTGTGGGTCCGTTCGCGAGGAATTGCCCGAAACGAAGAAGAGGACAGCGAGAGGAACAGAAGAGTCGTTGCCAAGCGACTGGAACCAAAGTGGAATTCTGCGTAACGACTCTCCGCGGATAGAGGAGCAACAGACCGGAAATCCTTCGGATTCGATGGCTCTCGCGCGCCCCGCATCGACAAAGGAATCGGGCTAGAAATTTGCGATCGGCGCCGCGATACAATGGGCCCCGTGGAAGTCTTTTTCCGAGAGGTCGAACCGGGGGCCCCCGTATTGTTGCGAAACGGCGGCTCTCGCTCGAGAGATTCACTCGGTTGGCTTCCAACGATTTCGAGAATGGGAACGAGAGCGTTTAAAGGAGGGGGGAACTCCCATTAGTGGGGCGATCACTTTAGGTACGCGCTGGAATTTTTTATTTTTTTTTTGAACGACCACTGCCTTGCAAAAGTCGAATATCGATCCTCGTGGACGTTCAAATGCAGCGTTGGAATTTTTTTTTAACCCGTTGAGAGGAATATTTTAACAAAATTCGTTGGATTCCATAGTTGGGATAGTAGGAACTCGTGAAGATTATTTTTTAAATGCCTTTGTAGAGACCAAAGTATTTTATTTCGCCCGAGGAGAAGGTCGGATAGAACCAGAGGCGACGTCGCTAATGAGAAGCAATTTAAATTCGAAAAGAGACGCTGTTCCGTCCCTCTGGTTTCGCTGCGGACGCGCCATAATTCTTCGCGGGTCTTTGTCGTCGAACGGAGCAAGAACCTTGCGAGCAAAATTAATTACGGGTATCGAACCGTTCCGTGGCGCGTTCCGACTATTGTGCAACGACGAGTGAAACGTTCTTTCGCGACCAGGTGAATCGCTTTTGCGAACGTTCCACCGGTTTCCAAACCGATCGTCCGCCATTGTCGATACATACGTACCGCCTGAGAAAATATCATTAACGCCGTTTATGATAATTCGCGGACCGAGCGAACCGGCGCCTTTGTTTGTTCAAAATGTAATGGAGGATAAATATCTCCACTCTCGAATCCGTGTCAGGGTTCGAGGAACTCGACAAGAAATTTGATGGATGAGTTTCTAGAGAATTAGTCAATTTGTTAGATGGTAAATAGTTCCATTAAAAAAAATCACAAACTTTTTTTTCTCATAATATTTGCCAAGTAAATAATATTTCTCTCGTACACTTTATCAAGAACAAATAAGATTGAGAGTTTTCGATCTCTATCGTATCATAAGATGGCTCAAAATGGTGGCTACGACGTCCATGAAGAAATAAGCTAGGTTTTTTTTAATAAAATAAGGTTGTACTCACCGTCCATCGGAAGGTGAAGTGCAGTTGCAGGGTGACGGGTTCGCTGAGGGTGAAGGTGTTCTGACCGAGGGCGTGACTAGATACGTTGCCAAAGCTGCACGAGCCGATGGCGGTGACGTTCGATTGGTACTCCTTCAGACAGAGCCAGAACGCCGTGGAGCACGGTGTCGTGCAGGGTGGTAATCCTCCCTTTCCTCCGCCATCTCCTCCCCCGCCGCAACACCTACCGTCCACCAGGGTGCCCCTGTTGTTCGTCAGCGAGAGGATCTGCACCTCGAAGAATCCACTCGCGTTCGTCGCCTGCGTCATCAACAAACCACACACTTTAAATTCGGTTCATCGACTTAGTCACTTATTAAACTAATGGGGGTGCAGGCTACCCTTAAAATCCCCCTATGGAATTCCTTCCAGTTTTTAAAATAGTTGACCAGGGACCAATGACATGACTCAAATTGACTCAAACCAATATCACTGTATAAAAGAATATTATCATCTATTTTTGCAACCCCCACGAGAGGTAACAACTCACATTTAGATTTCTTTTTATCCCAAAAATATTTTTTAAAAACGATACGACGATGGATACTATAAATATTTCCAATATCGAATAGCAAAAGCAGATAATGCAATGATTCCTAGATCAAACGGAAGCCCCAAAATGGTCGCTGAGAGAAATTGACGAACATCCGGCGCCATAGCTTTCATCCTCGCCATTCCGCGAGCACCTATTTTTCTCCCGTTCCTAATTAACTTCGGTAGCGTATTAAATTGCACCGTTCCACTTTATATCGGTCCGTTTCTCTCCAGCTTTTTCCTCCATCCGCGATATTTAATACCAACGCGAATTTATCGCGTTCGTTACAGCGCGGTCGTTCGGTATTAAACATCACGATTTCGTTCGGCTTCTTTCTAATGGGCCTAATAACACGGCGAGATTTTCCTCCAGCCAGTCTTGTGAAAACGGAAGTCTCGTAGTCGGGGCCCCCGGGAGGCGAAAGGCCCCTCGAGTGTCTGTTACGGGCTAGCCGCCAGCTCTTGAACGATTCGGTGAAAGAAATCGAGCAGTTTCGAAACGATCGAGCTGGCAATTTCTACGAGATCCCTGTGTATCGTCTATGCATCGTGTGCATGAATATTGAACTTCACGACGTGCGTTTAGATTGCACCTTTGGCGCTCGAATTGCAACACGTCGTGCTCCTCCGCGCGAATTTCAATATTTTACCTCCTCGCGAGGGGCACCGTAAATCTTTCGTATGGGAAACGATCCGTGTTTATGTCGTTGGTCGTCGGAATTTGTTATTGCTATCGTTTACTATCTATCGGTTTAAATTAGAATCGCGAACAAATTCGAGACTTCGAGGATCCCCTCCAGGGAAAATGGAAATATTCTAGATTTATCTGGTCTGGGCAGATAAACCTGTTACTTAACTAATAATCGCATTAATATTGATATTTTAATATTTCTTGAACAAAAGTTCGTTAGGATCTGTTATAAATCATCGCCTTAGAATACAATCTCCCAATCGTCTAAGAGTCCATTTAATTCAAATAATTATGTGCAGTGTATTCGAAACCAGGTTTCAAAAGAGCGCACTTAGCGTCCAACTTGTTTCCATATGCAAGATTACCAACATCGTCTTATATTTATTTTTGCAAGCAGTTCAACGCGTTGCCCTTTAATTTCAATACAGTCACTGATTACCCTCGCCTGCGTGCAGCACACAGCAACAAATTACTCGCTTGAGATATTGAAACAGAACGTTGCAATTTATTTATGCCGACCAGGCTGATTCATAAACCTGTATTAATTAAGCATTTTTCCTCCCCCTAACGAGAATTACTCTTTAAACTAGCCGTTAATAGAAAATGCTTCTCGGGTACCTTTCGTTTCCTTATTTTGTTCAACGCGGATCATGCCTCGAACGCGTAATTAAATCGAAGACCTTATTAGGATTCAGAAAAATTCGCCAGGCTTTCGCAGTCCGAATTCCAGCAATTAATTCCGTTCCAGGCTTTCGAACGCGTGCACCGTATTTTCGGAAAGCATTCTGCAAAAATTCCGATATCAGAATTATTACGTGTTCTTTCCTCGCCTGGCTAACTTTACCGTGTCGATTGCTCAACCTGGGAATATATGAAATTAGAAGGCTTGTTCGTCGGGGTGCATTCTTCCGTGCTACGGTTCGAAAATAACTGATAGAGACTGGGTACTGAAAAGTTAAATCAAACTTTCGAAAAAGAAATATTACACGGATCAACAAAATTGGCTGAAAATTTCTTCTGAAATTCTAGCCCTTCTATATAAATAATCATCCGTAAAATTATAATTAGAAAGATCGAAATCTACGTCTGTAAGACGATACGTAACACTTGTGAATTCAATATTATTTATTATTTTATCACGTAAGATACTCGTGTCTATTTGATTAAAATTATTGTAAGGAAATTGCGTATTGAATTTTGGGGTCGAAATGGAGTTTAGTAGAGCATAGTGAAAATAAACAAATGTAAGAGGAGCGCGTTGGTGCGTTCGCGCCAGTTCGCCCGAGCGATCAATAACAAAAGCGAAAATGTTACTGCTCGAAATCGTCTGCTTTCGACGCGGAGAGTCTTCCTTTCATCGTTACGAAACCATCGGCTACGTACGGTTCACCTACACTTATCGGTTTCGAATGCGCCGTAGTTGCATCGGGGAGCACGTGCATCGAGCGCACGGGGCCCGAAGGTGTGGGTGCGCGTACGTGTGATCCGCGCATGCACGGACGAGAAGGCCCCGACGGGGCCTGTGTAATTACCGTAAGAGTAAGATCGAAGGTAGAAAGCGCGAAGGATCGTCTGCTGGCCTTTGCTTTCCACGACGCGCTTCCTACTGCGTTATATAATACCCGGTGCAACGCGAGGTGACATTTTCGTCGAACCGCAGAGTGGCTTCTGCGGTTTCCCTCGATACGCGTCGGATGGATATCTCACGGGGAAATTGAAGGCTAAATCACGGTTAATGTCCGGGACGGGAAACCGGAGGAGCCCATCAACGTGTACGAGAGCTATGATACGACTCGTTTCTACAAGAAACGTTCGCTAAAAGACGCGGGATAAACGTGTCCTCGCATTATCGTTAGCCTCGGTGCTACGTACCGCGAACGATACAAGTAAATTCCACGTTAACCAACGAACACCTTCAATGCGTTAAAGCGGACCCTCCAGACCGCCATCATGCCCTTCCATTTAGGCTACTCGATCAATCTGTGTTAAATAAATTTTTGTCAGACTGGGAATAGGATGTCCTGATACAGTAGAAATTTCGAACACACACGCACGGGCCATAATTCGCGACGATCGATGATTAAATCAAATAATGAAGCTTCTTCTGTACCTTCGACCATATGGGAACGCAGGTTTAAGCTCGAGGAACGTTGAAACGGCGAAGCCAGTTTCTGTTAACGCGACGAGGCTCGGTTACCGGGAATATATCAATCGAGAACGGCGAAACGGAATTGTCGTGGTCGTAAAATGACAACCATCGTCGTCGGTACGTATTCAACGACGATCACCAGGCGCGAGGATCGCGCGTCGGGAGGAATCCGTGCAGCGATGGCGCGTTTACGACGACGCCCGGACGCTAAATCCCGACGCGGAGGACAACTGTTTGAGGAGAGAACGGTGTAACCGGCCGTCGACGTCGTTTTATTGGCCGTGCATACTTATTCTGGAGGCTCTCTCCGGTAACCCGCGTGCCTCCGAAAGAAGCTGAAAACGCGCGGGGGACCGTGGCGAGGGCACACACGGGGCCCCGTAGCGTTTGCACGGTGCCCGAAGGGAGTTTGCACAGTCCGCTCACGTGCCGGCGCGAAATTGCCCCGCGAAAGATGGCTTTCAGACCGCCGACACGGAAGTGCCTTTTTTGAAAACTGGGATCGGTCGCTCGATGATACGGACGGATGGTATCGGGACGGTCGCACGAGTCGAGAATTTTTAGCAGCCGATCGACTCTTTCTCACGAGCCACGAGACCAGGTCGCGGATTTTTCCAACGAAGCCTCCCTGCGACCCTCGGGACTCCATTTTAACGCAATCTGAATTTAAAAAGGTTCTTCTTCGTAAAAATATTATATTTTCTCTTGTGCATCAATGGGTCGTAATAAGTAACTTCCTTTTGAGGAAGAGTTTACTTATCGAATGATTTATTTCGTAATACGGAGTTACGGCAACCCCCCCGAGCGAAACAATGTTACGCGAGGCTACGAAAAAATGAGCTTTCGCACAATTGACCTAATAACCGTGAAAGCGAGCAGCTCGAGCGATTGTTCCGAGGTTGAAAGGTGCGGTGCACGATGGGAATTGGTCGCTAATACGCGGTGTCCACCTTTATTACACCTCTCGACGGCTCAGCGAGACGTCAATTATCGCTGGGTGGCGACCCGAAGCCACAGCCATGTGAGAAAATGTCGGGTCGTGCCCCTTTTCACCAACAAACGGCATCAAACCGCGACGCGAGTTTCGTTTCGATTCCTGCTAGGCAAATGCGGCTCTGGCTAGATTTCACGGGGTTGGAAAAATACTTTAACCATCTTCAGTAGAAATCAACTCGTATTATTTTTAATAGAGTAGGGGGAAAAAATGAAAAAAAAAGTCGGGAAGCCATTGACGTGCTTCCTCCGGTCGACTAACAACCCGAGTTTTAATGGTCCCAACAGCTCGTTCCAAGAATCGTACCAGAACTATAAATTACACAATAAAGATAAAAGGTACTTTTTGTCGCAATAATTTCTCCGCAAATATATTTCTGTCCAGGTAACTGATCGAGCCACTTGCGTAATGGCTCGCGGTTTATTAACAGAAGCACTTGTCCGTAAGAAGGGTTACAAACTATCAAACTGGTTGTCGGAAGAGCCTTTCGTGAAAGCTGCGGCACCGGTGATGAGCAAGGCAACGAATCGAGTTGCTCTAAAATTTTTAGCGCTCGATCTGTGCGAACACACACACGATCGACGAGACGGTACCGTAATATAAACAGGCATTAACGCGGTAACCGGTTAAATGCGTAGGAAAACGACGAACGCAGCCGACGATGCATCAGTCATTAAAGTGTCAACTACCTCCGACTGCTTAGACGCGACGGAACCCAGTGTCTTTCGAACCGACGAACTTATTATGCATTTTCGAACCGTTCTCACGCGCCTCGAGGACGTTAAACGTTTCTTTTAAAATTCTTTCGCCGCTAATGGCCGCTTAAACGCGAGTTATTTTACATTCGAGTCTAATTTCAACGGCAAAAAGGAACTTTCTATGGGATTTATACGCTTGCAAAGTTCCGCGTTCGAAGCACATTATGTAAACACCAGGGATGGGCAATGTTTTATTTCAACAACACGTTCCTCCCATCGGACAGTTAAATTTCTATTATTATTTTAATCTTGCATTTTCACTGACTAAATGTACATACTGTTGATATATGTCCGTGTACCATCACTGTACTTTTTAACAAAGCTTCCAAGGATCTATGTTTACATAACGTTCCTTTGTCATTTAGACGTAAGAAAATTTGTATAATCGTGGAAAAATACCCTCTATTTTGTAAGTTGCAAATACTTTTCACCGCAAAAAATAAAAACAAAGATCGACTTCTAGAAGAACGAGACCTTTCACACTAAAATTTTGTCCATCGTAGTCTCTGGAACAAAGGGCCTCCCCCCGATCGTGAGGCCTCGATTTCACCCCAAAAGGGACTCCGAAAATCGAGGACCACCGAGGCAGTCGGTAAAAAATCCGGAGCGATCGTTCGCGGGGAAGAAACAAAGGAGGCTGTCGCGAGATTGATTTCTGGACACCTGGTGCACGAAGGGGGGGTATTTTACGCGCGTCTTGGGCCCCTTCTGAGGTATTACCGTGGCCGGCAGCGCGTATACACCTCCGTGACTTGTTACGGAGTCGGCCACGCTGTACGTTCACGAGGATGAGCCACACGTTTCTCCTGTCTGTGTGTCGATTCGCAGGAGAACAGCCTTTCCTTTCCGCATAGCCAAGGTGCAGCGAGCCATACCCCGCTTGCTCTTAGTTTTATACACGTCGAAGTTTGCGGGAGTTAATACGAATAACTCATTCGACCGAAAAAACAACCGCTCAACGCATACTGAGGAACGAGCCTACCGTATCCTCTCTGCCATTTCTCGTGGGATCTCCCCGTCTCGTCCCGGAGGATATCGAAAGGAATTCAACGTTCTTTGTTCCATTTCTTCTGACCTTTTTGCTATCTCTTGTCTCTCCTTGTATTCGTTATCCCGTTCGTCTATTGTTCTTTCGCCGAGCCCGGGATTACTGCAACTTCGATCTGCTTCGCCTCTTACGTTCTGGACGAAACGCAGGAGAGTGTACCGCGGATTTTTGTCCAATTCTTTCACGCCGCCGAGTCTCCGAGGGAAAGGATGCTATGGGAAATCTGAAGATGTGTCGAAACTTTTGAAGAATTGAATATCTCGAGATAGCGTTTCCCAAGCTCTCGGGGATCGATTGGGCAAGCAGCGGACTTGTATATCAGACGCTTTCGTAAATAATGTCGCCTCTTGTTTTATTTAGGGAATATTAATTTTCTCCCAAGGGCACGATATTCAAAAATTTTCGCGAGACACGAATCTCTGTATCATGGAATAATGCCATCGTAATTGCGTTTAAAAGCAATCGCCGGTAACGTATATAATTTGCGAAAAAGATAGAGACGATCGTCCAGCGAAACGGGTCATCAGGAGCAATTCGAGGAAACGGAACGCCGATAAAATATTATTTTCTTTCGGTCGAAGTTGCTCGTCGATCCGGGGAGTTAATAAGAAGACGACTCTCGAAAACGCTGCGAATCGTCGAGGATAATCGAAGGTAAATGGCGGTCGGACGCGCACGATCGTCCAGTTGCCCCGAGTTAATTGTTATCGACGATCTCATTAGCGCGCGTAAAACGAGTGCGGCGAACGCATGAACGGAATACGTGTAATTATGTAAATGCTTAATTAGAGCTGGATGCAATTATGTAAAGTCACGGAAGGTGCGTTCGTAATATCTTAATTGAGAACCTGCTAACTGGTCGGTCGCAGCGGGATGGATCAATGAAAGCAGTTTTATCGCCGACCGCGGATGCTAATTAGCGCGTTCTGTTTACTTTCGTTCGAAATAAATAAAAGTGAAATATAAAGCGACGGGACGGCCTCCGCGCACGCACAAATCAACGAGTGACGGAAAAGTGGGCTCGGGGGACTCGATTGAAAAGCCAGGAAACGAGGAAAGTAAGGAAACTGGACGTGGAAAGGAATTTCGCAACGTTGACCTCCTTCGTGGCTTCCGCGTGTTAATCGAATCCTTTAAAAAACAAACGACAAGCTTTTTCTACAGACTGACTGCCATCATCGATACTTGGAAATTATCCTAAAATTTAGATATATCATTTCTGTAACTCAACCACTGCATTTTAATTTTCTGCCTGCTCGAAATAATTAAACAAGGAAGTCTAAGCGAGAGCAACACGGTTCTATTCGGAATCGACATTTTGGATCGGCGTTCACCGATTACCATCGAGATCCTCGTCGTCGCCAGGCTGGTCCCAGACTTAGGGATCAGTCGCTCACGCGACCCGTGTTGGAACCGGAAAACGAGCAAAAGGAGGAAGCCGAGGAACCCCGGTGAACGAGAAACGAAGGGAAGAAGCCCTCCACGGATCGCAGGGGAACAACAACAACAACTGACGCGAATTTGGTTCTCGAAAATCGTCCAGGGGCCTTTCATTTCGTCTTTGAGAGCTCCTAAGTCGTAGGTAGTAATTACCAGTGGCCGCTACCTGCCCCGCTGAAATAGACCTGCCGAACACCATTTAATTTTACACTGTAGGATCCGCCATGGACGCGAATCGTTGCCTTTTGCGAGGCGGTGTACGGGGCCCCGTCGACCATATATCTCTCTCCTTTTCGCGTGGAAGACCTATACTTAATATTTATTTGCTACCCACTCGATTCCGCCGGCCGTGGCTGCCTCTCGTCGATCGACCACAAATTACCAAAATAATTAAAAACTGTTACTTCGCGTGGGAAGTCTGTCTCTCTTTCTCTTTCTTGCGACTCTGCTCGCTGACCAGAACGAAGGATCGCGAACGATAGCGAATTTCTCCAATTTATTTCGCTATCCATCGCCGACACGACGCCGCCCGCGGGATTATTTCTCGGTGGGTGGAGGAGAAACGAGAAGGAATAAATTAATTCGATTCGTCGTTTCTTTTAATCCGCCGATCGCAAAGTGGGACCAATGATTTTTATACGAGAACTGTGCTTCTGTGCAAGCTAGTTTTTTATATTATTAAGTCGTGGAATTATCTAATATTTGTTAAATAGTAAGTCGGACGCCATTTCGCGCGAGTATTCCCGCTAGGCGCGACGACGGCTGGATAAAATTTTTACGAGGCCGATCGGCCATTTTCTCAGGCGATTTAAGGAGTAATCGTTGCGTGGGTGTATCGTGTTCCCCGTGGGAAGAGCCATGGGAACTTGTCGCCGGCACAGAAACGGCAGGCCGTTATCGATGAGCTTTTGTTAGCCCGGTCAAGGGTGGATGAAACACGATCGAAGCTCGGTCCCCGAGGGATCATCCAGTTTCTTCAACCTGATCCGTCTACCTGCCAGCCAGGGAATCGAACGCTCGAAACAAGAAGAACAGGTGCGAGTCAAGACCGTTTTGCTCACACGAGGTGTCTGGATTCGACGTCGGTCCAGCTCTATTAACTAATATACAGGCCGTATCATAACCAGAGAAGCTTGGCAGAGTGGGGACAGAAAGGAGAAAAAATATCCGGAAAAAGAAAAAACAATTCGAATCGATTCGTTGATCCCGCAGGTATCGATTAACAATGCGTTTGGAGATCAGTTTTAGTTAATAATTCCCGTTTTAAAACAATTGATTCTCAAGTTGGAAGTTCTAAGGGAATAAATTTGAATGGGATTCACGTTTCAATGCGAATGTACGATCAGACATAATTGGCGATAGATAATGTGTAATTGGACCTATTTACATTCGCGGTATGGGCTACTGGAAATTGTTTTTGCATCGAGAGTATCACTCTCAAGAGCTTTATTTTATAGATTTTCTTCGTAAAGTGCCAACTACTCACGCAACTACTCGTTAATTGTACTTTATTACTGATACTAATAATCTATTTGTATGTAATGCTCGATAACTGCTCGATATCTCTTAAACTTGTTGTCTATCCTGTTTCGCGAGCCAGTTTGGTTCCCCAGATACTAACGTTTGATATTTCTGCCGCATATGCTGGACTAGAATTAATAATTAATAGGTTTTCGATCAGGAAATGATAATCATTACCATTCATTCGCGGTTCGTTAGACGGATAGAAGCCTGTCAAATGAGAACAAAATTCTAGAGATTAGACGAACATCTGAACTAGAAACTGTTGATCTCGAAGGTCAGAAGAAAATGATAGCAATACTATACTGGTTTTGCTACTTTTTCCAAGGTGTATGACCCGCTGTAGGGCATAAAAACGAAACCTTAAAATAATTATATAATCCGGAACACGAATTAAATTTTTCTCATTAATTCCGTGTCCCCGTAATAATTATCGTGATCGAGATCGTCGAACGTAAATTACCGTTTTCCATTCGACGAAAGAAGGTCTCCGCCAACGAGCAGGAAAAACAGGTTGTTACCGAGACGTCGTCTTCAGGATACGCGTATACCGGGCGCATCAGATGTGAGATCCGCTTCAACAATGTATATAAATATTAATCAATACATTCTAGAACAGTATAATAAATTATGGTTCTTCTGTTTCGCACGACGCCACCAAGGAGGTCTTCTGAATATAGATTGCTCTCGAAACTCCAACTTATAATTACCCTAAATAACTTTGTAACGAACCGAAGTTTACAAATTCAAGATTACGGATCGGCAGCGGTAAATTTTAATAACGCAAGACAAACTCGAGATTAAAAACATCGTGTTTCCAACGAAGTCTCAATAACAACCTGTTCCGTTTGTTCGTCAACGACCAGCTTCTCTGCTCTTACGGGGAAAACGGTAATTTATGTGTTGTCCGTGGTCCCTTTGGTCATCATCGTTATTACAGGTCCAACAGCCAGAATTAATTACGTACGACGAAGAGGGACGGGACTTGTCGCGCCGGTCGATCGATGTTTCATGGTCGGGTGTAAATTCTGCGACAATTTTCTCCCGTAAGTCGTCCATTATTTTCGGTTCGTCGATGGATGGGCCCAGCCCAGTAACACGAAAAACAATCAATCAAGTCGGGGACCTTTTGGCTAAACGATTTTTTGGAGGGTGATTCTTTTGGTGAGAAGTCATGAAACTTTAAACAGATTCAAACCGTTTTCTGATTGATAAAAAAGAGAAAAAAAAACACCGACCACCATTTGTTATATATGTATATTCGTTGGTCGATTACACATTGTGTAAGCACGCGTGACAGTGGCGGAACGATTACGCAGGTAAATCAAGTGGCGCGACAATAAATTAAAAAGGAAAAACGGAGACGTTGATGGCGTGCAAAGGTGCACGGTTTAATCATACCCGACGACGGCGCGGTCAAGTTCACTGAACACGAAAACGAGCAACGTGTACTGGATGTCGACGGAGAATCGATACCCAAGGGGACCACGAGAAACCTGGTCCAGATGGTCGATCCGTTCCCAGGACAATGTTCCAAAATGACCACATTTTGGTTCTCGAATTATTTATGCTTGTACGATTCGAATAACAGAGACATGACACGGATGCCTCAATCACACTACATTTAAACATTTTGAAGGCGAAAGGAAATCATTTTTAGGTTTAAATTAAATCAACCTCAAAATTCTTTTTTAATAAAACTACCTTTTGTTAATAAAACTGTTCGTGAAAATTCAATCCAACTGTTAATAGGTTGTTCAGTCGCTGTACGACTACGAAACGGTTGAATTTTAGCGCGGAAACAAAGCAGCACAGAAAATGGAGGAGTCAGCGAACCCGCGGCAGATTCCAAAGTGGTCTTTGTCCTTAAATCGTTCGTTTTCACGCAACGCGGCGTGTCGATACTTTTTATTCTCCACCTGGCAACGACGTTCGAGCGGGGAAATAAAAGTGCTCGAGAAGTTTGCTCCTAGCCCGAGCCGCATAGGTTTTCACACGGTGATAAACGAAGGTATTTCAACCGACTTTATAGTTATTTACAATTTTCTCCAAGTTTCGTTTATATTATAATTTTTTTCGCGGCCACTATCAACGGTAAAAGTTAAATAAGAACGTTTATTGATATACCTGGTTGGAGCCAGCCGGCGCGGGTAATATCTTACTTAAGTAGAAACAGTAAGTAATGGACAGACGCGTTCTGCTCGCGCAAAAGCTACGGAGAAACGTTATTCCACGCTTTCGATTCAGTTTCACGCGGAGAAATTTTTGCAATCGTTCTTTTTTTTAAATATATTCTTTCGAAATTCAGAAATCGAGAAATGGATAAACACTCAAATTTTAATCGATCGAAAACAATTATTTTCTGTATTTTACTATCGAACAAAATGAAATCAGTACGCTCCATCGATAGAAATTAAATGGCACTGTACAACTGCACGGGTGTGCAGGTAAAAATTTCACCAAACGATTTCCCACGCGATTTGCAATCACACAGCCTAGTTGTCTTTCACAATGACGAGACGCGACGGTTTGTCGAATGAGAACGAGAGGTTCACGACAAAAGGGCCGCGCGAAAAATCGAACGCGGAATACGATAATGACCATCTTCGTGTCCCGAAATTCGGTCCGCGCCCCGTACGGCGAGCAATTATCGGATATCGACGCCCCTGTTTATCGTACGTTACGCGAAAGCCGGTTCCGTGGTCTGCAGCCTTTTTCCCCGAACTCGTAAAAACTTCTGGCCACGTTTCGTTCCCCTTCTTTCGGCCACCGTGGAGGCTGGTGAACCGTCAGGTGAAAAAAGGACTCGGAGGCACGCACCTGTGCGCTCCACGGTCCACGGGGTAGAACGCGGGACCGCAACACACAAGATCGCGCCGCAACGGCACACAACACACCACCACCAGACGGCATTATCTGTCTATCTGCGGAGCATCCGCCGAAGCGAGCCTCGGGGCTGATTTTTATAGGAGGTTCGCGTGACCGCTAGCTAAACGCTTCGCTTTAACCCGCCCAACTCTGCCTCGGCAGCATCTTGGTTGCCTCCATTCCTCCCTGTTTTCACCTCCTTCCCGGTATTCGTCTCTCTCTCTTTCTCGATCTCTTCACACTCGACGTCGACGTGTAACCGCTTCTTCGCGAATCGTCTCTCTCTGTTCAACTTTCGCGTATAAATTCGAATCCACGTCCCTCTTCCTCCAACGGTCGAGTTCCGATCTCGAATCGAGTAATTTATTGAACCGTCGTCCGTTTTTTCATATATCCGAACTAGCCGGCGCATTTGCATTTCCCTTATCCGGGTTGGGCATCGCTGGGCCCCAGAGCTTTCCTCAACCGGTACTTCCGTACCCGTGTTACGCCTCGTTCGTCCTTGTATTTCCACCTGTTCTGTCCCCGTGCCTTCCTCCCTCTCCCCCGGGGTTTATCATTTCCGTCACGCTATCCAACGCTGTCCCTTTTCGTCCGATTCGTGTCACGCCATCGCGCGACGTATGGCGCGTATACGTGTGCAACTCGACGCGTTTAATAAGATCCAGGAGGCAGTGGATCCGAGAGCGTGCAGGACCGAGTGCCACGGGACGAGATCGCGCGATCTATCGAACGGCCCTGTACTCTAGCTAACAACTGTCATCTGATTATGTTGGAAACGTGTAAGACTATGGACGGATGATCGGGACACTCGTTTAATCGAATCCAACCATTTAATTACGAGGTAATTGGTCTTTTCAAGAAATTACTTCGATCGACGTTCTGGTAGCACTTATAACTCAAGCTTAATAAGATCCCTGAGATGTGATCGTTCAAGAGCAAGTGGAAGGTCGTTGAGAACACGGCCATCTTGGTTTTCCCTGTCTCGCGCAGTAAAGCGTGTACTATGTATGTTTCCATCTCTAAGTCTAGTTGCAAGCATCGTTTAATCCCGTGTAAAACAAGTAACGCTATCGAAAAGCGAGCAAGGACCAACGCTGACCCAAGCCCAGGAGGTTTGCAAGGAGCTTTCGATCCCGAAGAGCGTAAATCAAGAAGATTAATAAGATCCCCGCGGTAGCGAGCGTGCAGCAATGGATGGCTAGCGATCGCGCGATTACGCTATCGCCTAGACCTATACAGAGCCCTAACCAGGGAGCGTCATCTGATAATGTTTGAAATAGGTAATACCACGAAAGAATGACAAGGACCAACGTCGAACGTAGTCCAAGGGATCTTATTTAGCCCGTTGAGCTATACGCGTGTAACTCTCGCGTCCCGTGCAGCTCCGACGCCGGGACTAACAGCCTGCCGACCGTCCGTTGCTGATAATTGGCCGCGGTGATAGGAACGAAAGAAGAGGAACAAGAAGCAGCGTGCCTACGAGCTCGTACGAGCGGCAGACAGAGATCGGTTCCCAGGGTAAAAGCGGAAGCGGCGCGCTAATGCGCTAAACGGGTCGTCATCGAACGCCGCGGGGCATACGAGCGTCTTTTTCTCAACCCTTTCCCTCGGGACGGACGCGATCATCATCTCTCTACGTCCTGCTACCGCAAACTTTATTGCAGTTTCTTTTTTTTACCCCCGGAAAGATTCTCGAACGAGCCAGTTTACATCCACGCTTTCGACTTTTTCCATTTCTCAACCACCCCCGGAAACGATACATTCAAATGTCGCGCGCTGGAGTCAGATATATACTTGGCCTTAGTTTTTAACCTCTTATTCCTAAAACAACAGATTTTAGGCAACTTTAATTACAAATACCTATACTATCAGATTAGGATATTCAGCATCGAGTGAAAGAAAGATGAAATCTCGCGTGTGGAATTAAAAGTACGTTGGTATACACGCGAGGTGAAGCCACGCACTGCCAAACCTAACCTTGATTTCGCTGCGGAGCGACCAAAGTGCAAAAAAATGGCCGCGAGTTGCGTCTCGAAATCCATTTGAATCGAAGGTGGATCGTCCACGAGAGCGACCGGTCCCTAGTTGCTTAGGCGTGTGTTTTTCGTCTCGGAAGCCGCGGTCGATCCATCTCGAGAGCACGTTCGAGGCGGGTAATTAAGACGCGCCGATGGGGGACGATGAATTATAATCGGGGACGGCCCAATAAAAGTCGCCCGGTGAATCCTCGACAGTTCGCCTTGCGGCTCGCATGTGCATTCCCGTCCAAGGAGAGATCGATCTCCCTGCATGGGCCTCCATAACGGGGGTTTACGATAATTGCTGGAAGCATCATGCAATTTCAAGCTTAATGGACTGGCCGGTCGGTCGGCTCGCATAGAAATTCCATCGTCGTGGGGATCCGCTGCGGAAAATCGCGACGCGGAGGCCACCGATCGAAGAATATTCTCTGCACCGGGGGTTGGCCGAACCTATTCTCGTCAAATATTTTGAAACACTTATTAAATCTCGAGGATACTCAGGACGGACAGGAGTCAACATAGTTGAAGTTCAAAAAAATCTTCCAATTGATGAAGTAATATCGGTGATTCCCAATTGTGTTGTTCGAAGACGATTTAAACGCCAGCCACTGTGCCGTTCAGAGACCCCGAAAACACTCGTCGAAGGCCTTCGATTCGAGCAACCCCCGGTGCTAGAATAATTGGAGCTCTGGCTGCTCGTCTCATACAAATGACTTTCGAAGAAGAGAAACGCGGGAAGAGGGCCGTCGTTCCCTCCGATGATTTCGACCTAGTGCAATTAACCGCCGCCGCTGCTCCTCTTTCAATTACAGTCCGCGCGGAATTACCGTTATAATGCGAGTGGTGGTTGCCGACGAAAAAACTTCGCCGAAAGTATTCCGAGAAACCGATACTCCGTCGGCGGAGATTTTCAACAGCAACTTCTGTCACTTTGCCGAGGCGTTCGTGTTCCACGGCCGCTCTTAAACATAATCCGCGATGGCCGTTCATCCTCAACTTTTTCGCTCCTGCCGTCGAAAACAAGGGGATCGGAAAAAACGAGAGTCTTTACGCGCACCTCACCCGTATTGCGGGCTACGTTGATGGGTTCGCAGGACGGGTGCAGGTTTTTGGAGTCGTTGATTACAAACTAACAATAAGAGTCGAGAATACCGAATTCAATATGGCGAACGGAATATTGAAAGTCGACGAGAACGATGGGTTGAGTTTTTTTGTAAATTGTAAGAAGGTCAACTTTGGATTTTGAAACAGAAGTACATATTGCTTATGTGCATTAATCGATGCACGTAGTTAGTTGTATGCGACGAAAAGTTATTAGTTTAGGAGATATTTCAATCTTAATCGTATGATTTTAGATCCTATTTGCAGAATGTGCAATTTTGCAATTCGATGTAACTTCGTTGACATGTTCCGTAACTCGACGCATACCTTCTGTTCAGAAGGCTATTTCGCCTCATTAACCTACTTACAGTATGAATATTCACGTTCGTACGATTCCCATTTGCTTCTTTCGTGAGACGCTTGTCAGTTATAATTGATAACTACTACTCGCAGCACTCGCAAAGGTTACATTACGGTTAATTAAATTATTATTATTAATTTTTATTGGCGACGTACTCCAATCAACAGTTTTGCAACGAATCAAACTAGCATCGAGTATAACCTACTTCTTTTTAGTACATAGTAGTTACTTTAACCTCTTTGAAGAGGTTAAACGATCAGTCTTTAAACTACCATAAATATCGTACCGTGGGAAAAAATTGCGAATAAATATTCATAATCAAATTTCTCAATGATACAACACAGATCAATTTCAAATGGGATAATTTATTCTTCGAGAAGTTAATAGGGTGCAAGATGGTTGAGATCTATTAGTTGAAGGTTGGTTAGTTTAAAAAAGTAAATGAGAACAGCTTCCAAACTAATTTTACTATCTGTCTGTCAAGGACATTCTTTTCTTCCTCGTGCTTTTATTTCTATTATTCGAAGATAAAGTGAACCTTTTCCCTCTTTCTAAACCCTCTTCTACCCTTTTCCAACCCCTATCACCACGGTAGCGGAAACATCCATCAAACTACGCCTTAAGGCAGAGGTTCCTAACCATGGAATCCACGGACGAACTTTTATAACAAACTATTAAATATTTGTTTTCGTTAAAATAATAATTTCACCCGAAATAACGGTAGTCGCGACGCCCCCAATATGTTTAAAATATAATATCCTTCAAACATGCAACCCCCATTTCTCATTAAAGAACATTTTCGTTCTTGTACTCGGCATCATCCTTTCGCTCGTCTTCAAGTTACATTTTAAATTTACGATCGAGACGGGTCAGGTTGTAAAACAGCATTGCTCGCCGAACCACTCCCTTTCACGCTGCTCGACGCGTTGCTTTTATTTTTATCCGGCGAATTAAGTCGTTAAATAAATAAAACAAAATTAAAGTAACCATGTGGTCCGAAGTATCGAGCGTTACAAGCTGCTATCTAAATTTCTTCGTTGTTCCCAACTTCTAATACAGTCTAAAATTTTGTCCATTACTTTGGACCCATTTCTACCCCCTTTGTTTAAAATTCCCCGGATTTGAGCACTGGCGCCGACGAATTAACGCGATCACGTTCTCGATCTTCGATCTGAACGTCCCGTCCATCTCTCCGAGAAAATTTCCATCTTTCCCCCTCCGGTCCCTGAGGCCCCGTTGGGCCCCGTTGCGGCGTCGGCGGCGTGTCCCGCGCGCGCACACTTCCTGAATACACAACGCGCGCAGGAGAGCGTGTAATAACCCCAGGAAGATACAAATAAGACCGTCCCATTACACTGACGCAACGTGTTATACATTTTTCGACGGGGCATCGCCGGGCGACTCGCCGCGGACAATAGAAGTACACGCGGGGCCCGCACAATACCACAGAGATACTGCCGGGAGAGGCCAGATGATAAGTGTGGGTGACGAAGCAACATCGGCGGAAAAAAGCCCGTAGTTACACCGTAAGTATGTATCTCCTTGATGAGAACAAGGAGAAGGATGCAGCGGGCCGCCCTCCTATCCTTGTGCAAGCAACGAAAGACGAAGGTGGAACGGGAGAGAAGAGGAAATACGCTGAAACGTCGTGGGACACCGCCGGCGCGTTCGCAGATCACTCTACAGGGCCCCTCAAAAGTCAAGGTGCCATTTTCCATCGACCTCCAACGCGTTACAACCGTTAGAAGCGAAAATGGTACTTTTCTTTTCCTGCAAACGATTCGACGACTGCTTCAAACACGGTACAATTACATTTTTGTTTCTTTGAAAATTGATTTTCACAGAGGAATTGGGGAGCTATATTATTTAGAAATGTAATTTTTGCGAAACTTCGTGGACCCACCGTGCGGATACTCCACAGAGCGGAAGAGACTATCACGCAGACAATGGGTTTGGTAACTCTGCGACATTGATCGCGATAAAGTCGTGGAACGTGCAGACTTTGCATCGTTCCTACTATCCCTCGTTACGAGTGAAATAAGAAAGAGAAACAAGAGCCGTTTGAATTTGACATATTTTAAGAATCCAAATATGGAAGACTTGTAAAATGCTCGATGAAATTCAATAAAATTTCAGAAAAAGATAATCCTGATTAGGTGGCGGCCGTAATCGATACAGTTTGCGTCGGTCGAAGTCAACGGAGACAAACACGCGTCTCGTCGACCGTTCTCAAGCGTTCATCGAATTAGCGTCTAAGATAAGTTAATAAACCTCATCGAATGATTCATCGCTGCTCGTCGCTACTTATCTAATCGTTCCACTTTGCGACAGTTTGCTCTTCCTTCACCCTGATGCATGTAATTAATATGTAATCGTTTTTTGTGCCCTGGAACCGATACTCGTCCGACGGCGACGTTTACGGTCCGTAATTGCGGCTTATCGCGACCGGCAAACGTTATCATTAAGCATCGGCGAGTAATTGCCCTGCCCGTCTACCGTGCGAGCGCTCGACCGATGTCTAACTGGACTTTTGCCCGAGCAGTTTGCTCGATCAAGAATCAGCAATGTTGGCGCGATGTTGTACACCTTGTCCTGAGCGTTTCCAGGGCGCGAGAACAGCGCTTCTTCCGTCCGGATCGATATTTATCGATCAATCCAATCGTTTTCTACGTTTCAGTGTTTCCTAACTCAAAGATCGCGACCTAAAAATTGATCGTTAACGCGTCGATTGTCAAGCACGAATCGAATATGGTTCGCCAAGGATCGTGGCGCTAGCCTCCGAGCTGTAACAATTTGTCTCGACAGCGTTACGTTTCTACCGATTATCTATTTATCTATTCTCGGTTCATAATATTATTTCAATTTTTAACGATTGTGAATGTCCAAAAAGTATTTTGATTTTACTGGAACGGAAGCATTTTTCATCGTTGACAGCAATCGTTGCGCTTTCCCACATTTATAATGCACTTGATCAGGGTCGAATCCCACCGGTATCTAAGGTTTTTTCTTTATTTTACATAACTATCAACAGAATATCCTTGCCGGCGTAATAAACAAAATGCAACCGATAATTATCACTCTTAAACAAGCTATTTTAATGCCTTCGGAATATAGGCATCGTACAACCTATAAACGTTCAAATTATAATGCGTTACAAGGATAAAATTAAAATTAATTACGAGTATTAAGCCATCGCAATCGCATAATCGCATCGCTGTAACTATGGATTTGAAATGAATTTTATGAGCCATGATTATAAATTTCCAGTTAATTATGCATCCTATGAATACAAATTTGTAATTCGCTATATAATTACGATTATTCTGAAGTAGTTAAAAGAATAATCAGTCCAAGAGCAGTTCGGATTTTTGGACTCAAAAGGGTGTGAATCAGCAATGACAGACATTTTCGTACTTAACTATATGCTATGGGACAATGTTTCCCAAAGGTTACCGAGCAGAACGTAATAACGAAGAAAGACAATATACAAAGAGAACAAGGTGAAACGAATGATAGATGGTAGCTTAACAAGCACGGTTGGAGCTTCGCAATCATGGATACTAGGACTCCAGAAGTCCCGTCGAGCCTCAGACATCTTTTCCCCGGCAAACCGTTCAAATTTACACGAGAAACAAGATTTTCTAATTACCCACTGGTGCGTTAAGTATGTTTAACACGGGTAATCTTTCAACTTAGATAGATGGTTCGTTAACAAATGGCCTGGAAAAAGGATTTCTCAAAGGCTTCGAGTCGCAACAGCGAGCATCTACATAAGTAAACACACCTGCTCCCCTCGAACATAGTCTGCGATCGAACGAGACACCCTGTACAAAGAAGTAGCGTAGAGTGAGACGAACGTTGGATGATAAGTCAGCAGTCACGGTTGGTAATCGTGAATCCTGGGATCCCCCAGTCCTTTTCCTTCGCGGTTCGTAACAAACGTGTAGAAAAAACAAGATTTCCTAATAGTTTGGGTCCCGTTATACCCGTCGGATTCCTACAATCCGATAGAGTGCACACCCGTATAATTCCGTAACACGGAAGAGGATTCGTGGTCGCGGTTAGGGTAGATAAATCGTACACACGTACCTGTATGAGGTGGGCAAGGAACAGGACGTAGGCGGTGGCCGCCCTCATGTCTTTCCTCGAGGAATCCCTCGACTACCGCATCACCATTCCCCGTGGGTCACCCAGCGCTCTTCCCTTCCTCCACTCCAAATTATCAATCGACCGTGTGTCGTCGTCGATGTTCCAGGATCCCTCCTGTTCCGTATATTCCTTGGATCGCAGCAACACTCTTCACCCACCGTACACGATCGACCGGCCAGATCCGTTGGTCGATCGGGCACACTTCACTTCTACTTCCGGTCCGCGCACACACCGTATACGATCCACAACCGGCGTTACCGGGTCTCACGGTTCTCCACTTTGTACAACTTCGACGGTTGGCGAACGAGCGACGCACTTAGCTCGATTCCAGCGAATCTCCAGGCTGGCACTGTACACTGTTTAACACTGTGGGGGTTCCTGGCGCGCACTCCGACCCGGAATCGTCTACGACCGAGCCTCCGACGGAGACCCCGAGCGAGTCGCTTGGACGAGGACGCGTTCGAGGATGTTTACGCGACAGGTACCTTTCCCTCGTGCGATATCCTCCTCGTTCACCACCTTTCTCTTCGATGTCTCGTCTCAAGGCGATCGATCGTCGTTCGTGCAGCGTGGATCGAACATGAGTGGTTCTCCAGTCGATTAACACGTGGTCGAGAGAAACGCGTTCACTTCGCGACACCTGTTCTCTCTCGCGCGGACAGTTCACGGGAGCACGTGTTCCCGACGCGGCGATAATCACCGCGAAGCCTGCGACCTTTTAAACAACTCTGGACAGTTCACTGGACGCTGGTAGCCGGGCTCCACGTCCGGAATATTAAGATCCGCCGGTGGGCAGGCCCTTCGCACGTGCACGAGGGACACCTCGGAACGCGGATTCTCTCCACGGGCGTTCAGTTCCTCGTACGGTAATCCATCTGTCACTGATCCGTCCCGAGTGTTTCACCTCAAAATACCACCCTCCGTCGGGGGTGGGGATCGACGATCCACCCCTGGTACGCGCGTAACGAAACGATCGCGGACAAACACGCCGTCGTCGAACTGTCGCGGTGTTCTCGTTCCAGCGATCGAGCGTGTGTCTCCTCGAGGAACAGGTGTGTGGACCGAGCCACACGTACGCGCACCTATCCGTCGACGGGTTCCTGTGTGCGTGTACGATCGCGTAAACACCGTGGGTGTACACCGGTATACGTGTCAACGGGCGCGTGTGTATGTGTGTGTGTGTCGTGCACGCTGGAGCACGGAAACGCAGCACCTCCGCGGGGTACACGAGTCGGTCGCTCCGGGGATACTGAGTCGGAGCCGCAGGCCGGCCTGCGGGCCTCCCCCTCCCCTTCGTCGAACTCTCGATCGCCGTCGCCCCCTACCATCACGCTTCTTCGCTCTCGCGCCTCTGTTCTCCCTTTCTCTTTCTCTCTCCGACCAGCCCCTACTCCCGAAAGATCTCCCTCTTCCCTCGCCGCGTTACCGGGAGCATCGACGACTCCCACCACCGCGGGGAACGCTCTTCGCCCCGACCCCATGGATCCGCCGCCGCTCTCTTGCATCGGTTGCCTCTTTATACACGTTGCTTGGCCTCTCTTGTGTGTCCAGCGTACCTCTTGCTCGCGATCGCCGCGATGTGTTGGCGCGTGCATGCACGGCCTCTGCGAGAGTGTGGCGTGATGCTAGGATTGTGTAAGGGAAATTGCTGGCGGATGGTGATGTTATATATCGGTTTATTTTATATATATATATCCTTTTGTAACGTAATCGTGATCGTACACTCGCTCAAATAGTATTTCGTTAACTTGTCGCGCAAACTTCTCAACACGATTACGTTTTCTCGTAATGTGTCGTCCTCTTGCACTAAATATTGTGGAACAGGTTTTTAAAATATACATAAAGGGGGTGCTCCAATTTTGGAAACCTGCTCTGTCGTATGTAGAGCTACAGGACTTTATTAGCAGGTTTACTCGATTGGAGCAACCTCTTTGGCGACTAATTATATCTGTACTTTGAGAATCTGCTGTTTGATAGTCGGAACTACAAGATGGCACGATCTTAAAGTAATATTTATGCACTATGCATTCGAAAATTAAAATTGAATGTGATATTTATTTCCAGTAGGATCGCACGCCTTGGCAGCGACGATCGAGGACCTGCGAGTGTAAGTAAACACGTTTACGATCCCACAAGTATCTCTGGAAGACCTGGTCGCTTTCAAGCAATTTGTGACAGTGGTCAGGTCTTCTGGAACATGTTTATGTACTCGCTGCTGAGGTCTGTAATCTACATGAAAATAAATTTCACGCTTAATTTCAATTTTTGGGAGTGATGTTCCAGTTAGGTACAATACTCTTGATTACGATGCACAATATCTATTTTCATTAGGCCTCTCACTTTTGTCCTCCACCGATTAACATTGCAGGAATTTCACGAAACAACTACTTTTGTTCCAAATACAAGCTTGAAGACGCCTCGTCCTAGAGTTTCTCAATCTTTCAAATATTCCACGTATTTGGATTCGTTGGCAGCCTAGTTGCATACTTTCACGAAGTATTTCAACACCGACAATGGGTGTTGAATAAACAAATGCTTTTAAACTGTTCGAAGAATAAAAATCTGGGGTACGAGCGGACTGAGCAACAGGTCTTGTACGACCTATCCGTCTGTTAGAAAATCATTCGTTTAAGAACTGTCCGGCTACTCGTTCTGAAATGGGACGTTGCACCGTTCATGCATAAATCACATGCGACGTATAATACTTAATGGAACTTCTTCCACTAATTCGTACAATTTACGACTCAAGAAATTCGCAGAAGATTGACCTGTTAAGCCACCGTTAAAAGAGCAAGGAGTTATCGAACATTCTATACAGACAGTTTAGTATGAGATTGATGGATAATTATCTGTCGGAAAATTCCTCGAGCGAAACAAATTATTTTCAGCCTGATTATAAAACAAATTCTATAGTCAATTGATCATTCAGGATAATCATTACACGCTTGGATAGTCGTTGCTTATTTTTCTACGGGTCGGTCGATTTTTTTAAGCAAAGAAATTTCCTCTCTCAGAAGTTATAGTCATTTTCTGGATCAAATCCTCATCAAATTTCTAAACACTACAAATCGCCCAAAGAATTTATATTAGTAAATAATGTAAGTAATTCGCTGAATTACCTTAAAAAATTTTAAATTCAACAATTAAAATCACTTTTACATAAAATGCGGAAAAGAAATTGCCAGTCCACGGATATGGGGTTTTACCATTGTTTTGTGTCGTCGATCGACGGTCGAGTCCCATGTGACGGCGTGTACTCTGCATATTAATAAGTTAATCCTAATAGTAAATTTATTTATTAGGTTTTCTATGTCCAGCAAGGTTCTTACCATCCAGGATCGGTATTAGTGTGCCGTTCGTGCGTTCACGGACGTGACGCGCATGTTGGTGCAACGCCACGATTGTGTAAGGGGAATTGGCCAGCTAGCGGTGTGTGTCGAGAGAAGACTCCGGTGTTCCCGTCTCCGTTCGACTCTCTCTGTTCGCTGGTTCGCCTTTCTAGAAGGCATTACACGACGGTACACTTGTGCCCAGGTCGGTGGATGCTGAGGCCTTGGTGGATCCGTCCGCGACGGTGCGCGCGTGTACATCTTACGATCGGTTTCATCGCGAGCGTCCGCGGTTGTGTATTCTCACCTCGCCGGGGAAGCGAGCACCATCGAGCTGTTTGCACGATCCAACATCCTCCGTTCCTCCAGCTATCGATTGGACCTAGCCAAAATCGATTACGTTCTCGATTACCTTAACGGTTCGAGACCCTCTCGATACTTTCATATCCAATTTTTTTACCACCGTTTCTCGACGCTATCGGTGTCTGCGATAAATTTAGCTGAGGTCAATTTGCTGGTTATAATTTGTAAAAAAGAAAAACGTTCTATAATATTTTCATCCAGCGTTTCAAGAAATTTTTCAAACATTCTCTTTCTTGGCAGTCGGGTTCATGTTCGTAATCTTCGGATCAAGGAGGTATAAGGCTCGAGCTTAGGCGCTCTTGAGACGCCACGGTGCAGAACAGACACTCGCTGTCAGATTGTCGTACGCTAAGTATCGAACGCAAAACAGTCGTGTGTTCTCGGATTGGACTCGAGGAAGCAGAAGGGACTCGTAGTTGTTATTCACCGTAAAATAATGCGTGACAGAGAAAGTAGATGTCCGAACATCTGGCACTTTGGAGGCATTGTTACGGCGATCCCAATGGACGTTGTTGTTTGGACCCTTGCTCCTGCTGGCGCCAAACCGTGCCCTGGGGTCGGATTTAGGGTACCGGACCTGGGGAAAAATAGTAGTATACAAAGTCTGTTCGTTTATTTAGCATACTATTGCAATGGAAAATATATACTTAAACTAATAAAAAAACTGTGGTTGCTGGGATGTCAAATAGTCACATCCACTGTAATCGCTGGTATCTTAAAAGTGAGGAAAGGCAGGGTTTCCCAGGGATCGTGGAAATGGTATTCACGAAGGCATTGAGATGGACCGTCGCGAAGTGGACGGTGTCCAATTTTCGTCCCCCGTGAAATTGTGGCGGTGAATTAACGTTATTAAATGTACGGTTAGGTGGACGATAATGATACGTGAGAGGGGATCCTCCGCGGGAGTAAACAGTCGGCGCCCGTGGGAGAAGAGGTTCCCGGTAGAGGAGACCTCCGATCGATGGTGGACGAAATTATGTATATTCCGAAAGAATGATTTCGGCCGATGAATAATGGATAAGTCCTGTCGCGTGTCCACCGTCATTACGCCGGGGCTATCGGGACACGGTAATCTGCCCTTGCGAGAAATGCCATCGGCGCGGATCGTCATTGAATTCCTGCCCCCGTATACGACGTTCCACGTAATTCGCGTGTCGAGTTATCGCGCAAACTGAAGGGACGGCCGGTTAAACGGCAATAAATTATCGCCATCGACAGCCGGGGCCCGTCTTTTGCAGGGCTGCTTTCTAGTCGCATCTCGTCGTCCCGTGCATCATTCTGCGAAACGGTGTGCTCGAGAATCGGTAAACAATTCCGGGTACTTTCCATGGCTGCGTACAGAGCAGACGAGTTTACAGTGTTCCGCGAGCGGTTACCCACGGGTTATGCACGAATATATCAACCCTTATCCGATCGGTCGTGTCCACGTACCGTGGAACTCCCTGTCAAATTCCAGCGGGAGACTGACGGGGAACGTTCATGAACACCGGGCCCCTCTTTTCGATTTTAATGAAACTTTACTGGGACGGAATATGAGATACCGTAAGTTTGGGACACCTGTGGTCCATAATTTAGTCATCTCCTACCTTTAACACAGTCGTGAAAACGGGACTTACGGTGGGGCCTCATTCAAACGACCGACAAAGACTTCACCGACCAGAATTTATCATCGCCAGTTTCGACGACTGTATTGATTGCAGTAACGATCTCGAAGAGGGCCCGATAATCGTTTCTGTATTTTACAACACCTCCCAGCAAATGGTATCCACTTCCTCGCTTATTTAAATCGTGTAACGAACAACATCGGGGGTAGGATGGAACCTTTTGCTCGAAGAAAGTTTCCCTCGAATCGAAAAACGAGAATCGAAGATCGGTTGATCGACTGATTCATTGGCAGGTTACCCGATCGTCAAATTCGTTTAACTCGCGAAACGGCTCGATTGTCCGCGTCTGGAAATCACCTTCGACCGATTGCAGGCATCTATCTCTGCCCGAACAAAAACGAGCGGCCATTTAACGAACCCCGCGGCGATCGAAATTAAATTTTCGCGATTCTCCCGGCAGCCCCGATGCCGTCCGTTGGTCGCAACAACCGAGGTCAGCCTCCCCTGAAAGAACCTGTACCGAGACGATAGCGGCGTCGGAGTCGGAGTCGGAGTCGTTGGCGTTCTCTCTGTCTGGTTCGCCGGGGTCCGCGATAGCGTACCGGAGCCAGGATGCCCGTGGTAGCGTGGCGGTACGGTGCACCGTGGTCCACGGACGGATGGACGGACGGACAGCGGTAGTGGGATACTGCGCGGTGCGCTGCCTTCTCCGTCTCGCTTCCTCGCCGGCATCCTGGACGCGTTCCACTCGTGTTCGTCCCGAGGATCCTCCATCTCTCTCTCGAACGGCCTCTCATCCTTCATCTTTTTCCGTCTGCCTACCGGCATATCCCGCTCCATCTCTGCCGCCATCTCCGTCTCCCTCGATACCGACTCGCTCGTGGGCCCGGAGTTAGCCGGCGGGCATCATGGTGGCTACACCGCTGGCTTCTCGCGTCTCTCGAAGGCTCGCAAGAGTGTGCCCCCCGAGGGTCAAGGAACTCCCTCGGGAACAGGTTCACCTCCTCCTCTCCCTCCTTCGCGCCGCTGGGCCCCCCTCAGTCCCCTCCCGTGGTTCCCTCTTGCCCCTTTCCACGCTCAGCCGCCCTATGCCCCCTCCGGTTCGTACCTTAGGGTTTTACTTATTTTCTCTTATTACCGCCGTTGGGCATGTGGGCACGCTTAACGCACGCACACCTTCGCTGGACCGCTCGTACGTGCACGCGGCGCGTTGGTCCACCTCGAGGCCCGTCAGTCTCCTCTTCCCTTCCCCTCCGGCCCATCGCGAGGGCCTCTTCTTTCCGTTCTTCCTCCTCTTCGGGCTGTTTTCTCTCCTCTTAGGCCTCCTTAGGTACTCCAATATGTGAGCACATTATTACAGGCGCAACAGAGGCTCCTGGGGCGGGGGTCCGTAGGGCCCCGGGGGACCGCGGACGGGGCTGAAGACGAGGCGAAACGCACACGCGCTTCTGGGCGGACGGAGAAAGCGCACGAGCGTGCACGCAAGGGTGTTTAGGTGAAGCCACCAACCCCCCTCCATTCTTCCCTCCACCCTCCCGTCCTCCACCCCGTTACCGTTCGCTAGCCTGGCTCGTTCGTTCGTCTTCTTCCCTCGTTTCTTGCTCCTCTTCTTCTCCTTCTTTCTCATCCTTCTCATCGTTCCGGCTGTCCCACCGGCTCTCGCCGGAGAGTCAGATACCAGATTCCACCTGTGCTGCCTGATATCTTGCCCGTTGCTGCCGTGCTCATCCGCCTTGTCTTCGTTGTCTCCCCTCGTGTCGTGAGATCGTTTCGAATTCGTCGGGGGAGTTCCCGGACTTTTTTCACCGTCTCTCGGGTGCGATCGTCTAAACGGGAGAATCTCGCGGAACACGATCGTTCCGCCGGATGATCTCTTTTAGGAATTTAATATACCGGTGTTCGCCGATAACCTAGCTTCTCTAACATTCGACGATCGTTTCTCGCGCGACGCAGAAACTTTCCTCTCGCGTATTGCACTATGGAGGCAGAGATCGATTCGGGGTTAATTTTAACGTCCCAGATCCTTTATCGCTCAAAAAAAAAAAATAATATATCCAGCATATATAATAGTTAATATGGTAAACGCTATATCAGTTTTCGGTCCTTAGAGTCTAACGTCAAATTTGAAAATTAACTTCAATGTTTACTTTAGGGGACTCCCCACAGTTTTTTATGATCCTGAAATATTTTACACTCTCGATTTCGTTTCATTGCAAGCTTCCCGAAATGTTTCCACGTGCGCGTTTTCCGCTTATTTCCATTTCGATTATGCCCGCAGGCATTATCCGCGGGTCGGTTTACCGAAAGGTCTTGGCGAAATTAAGGCGTAATGGATACGCGACGGGATACAAACCGCGCGGGCGCATACGCGGAGGGATTTTAATGATCTTT
This sequence comes from Colletes latitarsis, assembly GCF_051014445.1. Taxonomy (NCBI): domain Eukaryota; kingdom Metazoa; phylum Arthropoda; class Insecta; order Hymenoptera; family Colletidae; genus Colletes; species Colletes latitarsis. The sequence continues at coordinate 22,975,016 of NC_135147.1, forward strand.
CTTCAGGTATTCGTCGGGTAGCTATAGATGCCAGATTCCACCTGGGCCGCTGGTTGGAAATCTGTTGCGTCTAACCGTCGTGGCTCTCGGTCGAGAGCTGAACGAAGGCTCCTTGGCTTTTGATACGTTGTCGCGGGATTGGCGTTCGTCTTCGCGTCTGCGAACAGGAAAACTCTCGGAGAGATAATGGGAGGCTCGTTGTACGAGAGTGGTTTCGCGATACGAGCGAGCGTAATGATTTTTTTTAATTCGTTACTCGCGAAATGACTGGCAGAATTTCTGTACGCGGTAAACGGAGGAATGCAAATGGCGTGCTTGGGAAAATGGGAGACGGGGTTAGGTTAATCGAATGGGGATGATTTTCATACTTTTCTGATGCGCGCGGCTCAATGCTGCGATGAGAATTCACTTTTAAAACATATATTTTACCAAAAAATATTCTAGACATAGTTGGTCGATCAATTTTTTAAATTTGATGCTTAATACTGCCGTTAATAAATAGAGTTTTGAGTATGGACGTTCAACACACGTGGTGAGAAAGGATAACGGTTGTCGGATCAGCACACGTAATAAAGATCGCAAAACAAATCCACGTTGCCATAAATGTAGGATACCTATTTACGTTGAGCATGCCATAAATATGTGTGAATTATGTGCGCAAAAAGCAGTGCAAAACATCGACGATAAAGAAAACTGGTGCTATTATATTAGAAAAGTCGGTTCCCGCGTTAGCCAGAGAGATCGGAATTACATGTTTTCTAATTTCTTTTTGATGCGATGAGGGATTGATGAATGAATCATCAAAGATCTATACAGTAAAGTTTACGATTAATAAACCCATTAATGTAATTGAAAATATTGCAAGTTCGAAGGATTGCAAAGGGGACGTTTTTAAGCTAATTTATTTTTGTTTTCTATTTTGTTAGTTATTGTTTCCTCGAACTAGAGCTGAAATTTAATACGCGACGAAATATTTCGTAGAGCGAAAGTCTCGTCGAGCGTTTCTTAGCGAGATTTGCATGCGTATCGCGAAGCAAGGAGGTACCCAAGGTTCCGTTAACCGGTGAATACATGTCAGGTGTCCTTTTGACACGGGCCGCTAATTGCACAGCTGAAATCGCGTGCCCGTTACGTAGCCGCGAATTACAAGCCGCATTCCGTGACTTTTCTTTCTTCCCGCGCGGAAACCGTGCCGACTCTCGCTGAATCGTCGTAAACACCGCCGCGGCGCGAGCATGACCGGCGTGCTCCAATAAGATCGTGCAAATTAACAGCGAAAACGAGGAAAACGGTTATATCGGACGCTCGATCATCGTAAATTCGTTCAATTAAGCCACAAGGACGAAATACAGCCGCGGCGAAACGAGGGAAACGAGAAATACGAAAAGCACGCGCTCCTCGGGAGTAACTATATGTCCTATTAAATTCTGACTAACAACTTGTATTGATTTCGCGAAAAAAGGCGAAGCAACGCGCGTACACGATTCACGATTTCATTAAGTGGCCCGGTGACTAATAACACGTCGGATCTTCCTTGAACGGGCCATACGAAGAGCATACAAAAAATAAAGATCCCTTCCGCGCAACAATGTATAATTTTTCTCCCCACGGACGAACGCCTTTTCATCCGTCCACACGCGAGGACATCCGCGATTTCATGAATTAATAATGCGTTCTGGCAAAACGTATTATTCAGCAAATTACACGTTCCTATCCTTGCCTCGTGGCTCGCGCAAACGCGCCACGAATCGGACACGGAGCGTCGATTCGTAATTGTATTCATCCCGGGACGAGAAACGACCAGTGAAATCACGGCTTGACGCGCGTATAGGATACGAGCCTCTAATTCGTCCTTTGAAGAGGGGCCTTTCAGGCCCGGCGGGCGGCAGGGGAAAAGTGGAAAGACGACGCGTCGTACCGTTAATTCGGTGATGTTGTCAATAACGATCGGACCGAGACGTATAGATGGATGGATGGATAAGGGAGAGAGATTTATAGATGGAGTCGCTCCAACCTGGTCGCGTTTACGGGGCCCGTGCCGACCAGCCGACGAAAATCGACCAATCGGTCCCCAATACGTGTCGCTCTGAAAGAATAGAGGAAGTGCAGTGACATTTTCAATACCAAAATATTCAAAGAACTGCTCATATAATAGAGGCGAATATTTGCACTCCAAATTAATTCACCTTTTTGGGCATCAACTTCTAGAAATTCACGTAATCTTGAAACACAATCGCGAGCATGATGATGTCCGTTGTCCTTCAACTAAAAAAAAAAAGAATTAATTAGTTTGGTTGTGAATGGAAGTCATGGAAGTGATAATAACGAGGAATAAAATCACAGATCTCTGGCCACACATTAGATTTTCGGTAAGGAATTTTTTTCTCGAAACTGCGTAGGATTTCGGGGGTATGTGTAATGACCAAAAATGATTGTAATCGACCCCTGCAACCGAAAATAATTTTTTTAGAACGATTTGAAATTTTTTAATTTCGTCGAAAAATTTCACACTTTCTCGAATTTTTTTCTCGAAACTGGTTTGGATTTCGAGGGTATGTCTAATGACCAAAAATGATTATAATTGACCCCTGCAACTGAAAATAATTTTTTCAGAACGATTTGAAATTTTTTTTTTTCACCGAAAAATTTAGGCACCTACCCCCTGTCGATTTTTCTTAAAAATTCGTTTTTCATTTTTAATAATTTTGTTTGACGCCCTATAGAAAAGTTGTCTAATACTTTTTTGTAGGTATCCATGAGCTCTACTTCAGAAAAAAGTTTCATTGAAATATATTCACTATTGTAGGAGTTATGGCTGTTTGAAAATTGGACCATTTTTATGGGGTTTTTCTCATTTTGCGGGGTCAAGGACCAACTTTTCGAATATTTTTATAATTTGTACATATTCTCCAGCAAAATACGCGCAGTTTGCTTTTTTAAACATTAAAATCGTCCAATCCGTTCAGAAGTTATGACGTTTTAAAGATTTGCATGAAATTTCGGGGAATCATTTCTGGCCTCAAATTAGATTTTCGGTAAGGAATTTTTTTCTCGAAACTGCGTAGAATTTCGGGGGTATGTGTAATGACCAAAAATGATTGTAATCGACCCCTGCAACCGAAAATAATTTTTTCAGAATAATTTTTAAATTTAATTTTTTAATAACTTTTTAACGAAGCCTCAGTCAAGAAATTAATATTCTTGATTTTCGTCTTATTTTGGACTCTAGAATCTCCCATTAAAATTTTTTCCAGGCGTGGCCGAACACCCTGTATAGATGCTAACGCAAATCTAATCTGACTATTCATATTTGTTATAATTACCATGAATTTGTGAATCTGATACGTAGATACAAAAGTACAGTTCAGTGAACGCCTTTGGCGACCATTTAATTTGGCACCGATTCGCCGACTTTTCGCTCTCGTATCACGAGGCGGGCTCCGAGAGTGTATCGGAAATGAAAAAAAAAATTTTGTAATTACACGAGATCGGCTTCTTGCCGTTTCGTCGTTAAAGTGGGCGTGAACGAACGTTTGCCCCGTAATAATCGAATCACGTCGATGACGTTCGGTGTTCGGTCCCAGGTGGAGTGATCGTTTAATTTTCGGCACAGCGGCGAGTCACCGTGCGAGTCCACGTTCCCGCTATAGCGACGAAAAATTAATTACTGTATACAGGGAGTCTCGCGCAAATGGGCGGTACCGTATCTTAAAAATTATCGAAGATATAAAAATCTGCCCCAGAACGAAAGTAAATGATATATATTTCTTGCAAAATCTTTAAGTTTCTTTTCCGAATGGAAAGTCTTGTGTTGTCATAGAGAACGCTTTTAAGAATATCTACAAATTCCTTATTATTCTCGATCTTCGTCTTATTTCGAGGATCTTCCCGATTTTGGTCCCACGAATTTGGGCCCCACGGCGTATTGGTCGTTCTCTGACACCTCGAACGGATCCCACGACGAACGCAGGGTCGAGATTTAATTAATGGCGGAAAAAGGGCCCCGAAGATAAGGGGCCCAGGGGTTTCGTGGTGCGTGCGTGATTTCGCGCGACGCTTGAGGGCCCATCGGACCTCCTCCGTAGTTTCCTCGTGGGACCCGACAGTCGCGTATGCATATTGTGCTCGTTAAACGGAATAATCGCGTCAGGATCGAAGTAAAAATTCGAGTAAGGACCTATCTAATCTTCCCGGAGTGGTCGTGGCGCGTCCAGGTTCCTCGACTCCAGGGGCTCGATCATTAGGAGCCATGGGGCTGCTCGCCTCGCCGAGATATTCTTCGTTATCTGCTCCCAGCGATGGGACGCTCTCCGGGGGGGAGAAAAGGACAGAGATAAGGGAGGGAGAAAGTCGATCAGCGAATTTTAATTAAAGATTTAATGAGCGCCGTGCCGAGGACGGACATCGAATACGCCCGATCAATTTGATAATGATTTTCGGGGGAATTAATCGAATGCCGATCGCGCGTTCGATTCGCTCGTGGATTCGTAATCGTAGCGGGAAGTCGATTTTAATAATGTCGTGGACGTCGAGGATCCTGCAGCCGGTGTTGTTTGATTAATTCGTTGATATTAATCTGGAGGACCGGAGGCCTCGGGGGTATTTACACTCGCCTCCTCCAGCTTGCTCAAACTGTACTTTTAATCCTTTACGAGAAAATTATTTTGTACATTGATTCGTGCAATATATTCACCCAACGATTTCGAATTCCAGTTTCGAACAAAGAGGACGGTGGATGATAGAAACATCACGACGCAAAAGACGGAGAAATTTGCATTTTTAATCTGCTCGTTTAACGGGTGCGTTAAAAACTCGTTTGCGAATAGATTAGCGTGTAATATATTGAACATATATTAGTCGTATATTAAGCATACTTACCGCCGAAATAAAATCAACCTGACGAACTATCACATTAATTGCAATATCGTGTCATATTTATCGCTACCTACAATGAAGACCCGAGTGCGGTTGTTTAGCATAAACGCTTATCTAAATTAAGTCTTTTCTGTCGAATCGTTCGTCCGGATTTGAATAAAATCGTGCCCGAACGTCGGAGACGGTCAGAATTTTATTTCAATTATTGGTGACGAATAATTTATTTGCGAACGAAGGCTGTTTTGCTAAATAACGTCTGCGTATATTTGGGGATTACATCGTAGGGATTGGTCCACATTAACGTTGGATGATGTTTGAGACCTCCTATATAGATCTTCGCATAATTTAATAAATACTTCGAAAAATGAATCTCTTATACGCTATGACAATGTTTACCAGTAACTGGAGATTTACGTTTAGAAAATTACAAATGTTTGTTAAAATTATTTAGAAATGAAACAATGGTTCTATTATATTAACTTCAGCGACTGTATAGCAACGAATACGCGAAGGATCGATTCACGGACACTAAAGAATCCAATTTACCGGAGATAGAATTCAACCGGGGGAGAGGAGCGTCGTTAATTCCATCGGGGCAGCGATCGATCGATCGGGCTGAATCCGGACTCGTCGCCAGCGGTATATGCTTCTTCTTCGCCGATCGTTAGTTAAAATCCCATTAGTCCCGGGGTTCCCCGGTTTTCTGGAGGACCCGTCCGTCCGTGTCAGCCGTGTAGATGCCACCGCCGTGATATATTGGGAGCGAGGAGAAGGTGGCTTTTTAACGAGGTTCCGAGTGTCGTGCCTCGTGGGAGACGATTTTCGGGCTCGTTGGAATCAACAGGTGTCTCTTCTACCTGCCGTCACGTTCCCGGACCGTTCATTGAGCTTCGTTTAACAATTACGAAAGGCAAACAAGAACCGCCCGGGGGCCAACGGGTAAAAAGGCGGGAAAAACGTTTGGCGGCGCGCGTGAGTAATATTCTCCGCTTGTATACACGGTGTTTCGAAAAAGGGGATTGCAAACAACTCTGGGTTCTCTCAAAAGAGGCGTCTCAACGCGTCGATCTTGTATTATTATTTATTTTCAAACGGTACGAGGTTAAATATCGAAACGTAAGAGAACCAAGATGGCTGCCTCTATGGGTTTGATTTGTAGGTTCTGAACGTTTCACCTGCTTAGATTCCGTGACCTTGGAATGTTAGGCAGCCACTGTACGTCTCGTTAAATTTCTTACTGCATACTTTGACGGTACTAGAAGAAAGTTATAGCGTCAGATTTATCATTCTTTTTATCTCGTGTAAATCTCCATGGACAGACAGTCGTGATGTCTTAAGCTTCTCGGTATACTCATCCATCAATTCTTTTTAAGTCTCGACACAATCGTAACCTGGATTATTCAAATCCTCCGCATTGTTCGATTCCCACGAATCTAGCGTTCTCTTCGTCCACGGTTGATTGAACGTTAGTGTCACAGAAATTAATTTCGTGTAAAAGTGATAGAAAACAGAAAGTTCAAAGAGAACCATTTAATACAAGCGAATGGTTGCTCGAGAAAAAGAAGTGCAACTTATACACTCACAGGTAATTAGCAACCGAAGGTTTTCAGGTTCTAAAGGCGTTCGAAGGATTCACCTGTCAATTACTGGTAGTTCTTGAACCGGATCGTTATCCGCGACAGGAAATTGAGCGTTCGTTCTTCCGAAAAGCGTTCGTTCGTGGTGGAAATCGGGATACGCCTCCTTAGGTGGCACAGCCGGTTATTAACGACTCGTGTTCGCTGTTCGTTAAAGGCACACGAGAAGATCGTACTCGATAGACGAGGCTTTCGGGGATTTCGGAGTTCGACGACGCGACGACGCGTAGATGTTAGATTAACCGTGAAACTCGAGAGTTCGGGAGACTCTCGGCGGTTGTCCGTTCGAAAGGCTTGAAAGAATTTTCCAGGTATACTTCTGATGATCTGTTATCACGCGCGAGACGCTAAATAAATTTCGGAAATATTCTGAACATCCGGGAGAAAGTGGTGGGTCGTCCTGGAGAACTCGAGGCCTCCATGGACACGTAAATATTACCAAAGTTAATATAAAACTCAGAATCTCGCGTGATTGCGATTCTCTTATAACTTTCACTATTTTTTAAAATTCGAATTAGTGTTTTACGAAGCTCGAGGGTCGCGGAATCCTGTCGGCTGCAGTTGGCTCGATTTTCAGACGCGGAAGAGACACGAACGGTTCGCTGAAAACTAATCGCGCGTATATCCTGTGACGCAGGCGCCACCCTTCGGAATCCTGGCGATCCCTGAGAAATTTGTGGAATGCCCGCGATGGAAAGCCGGAGTTATACGTTTAACGGGCGATCCCAGCTCGGACGAGGAATTAGCAAGTAGCACCGCGAGTGCATCCCGAGGATACGCGTTCAGCGTTATTTATAAGAGCAATAGCGGTGTCGTTTGTTGCTCAATTCTCCACGGGGAGTTCCTGATCACGGAATTAATAATGAACTTAACGATCAACGCTGTCAACGGTATCGGAAAGAAACGAACCCGTGGGCTATAAATTACCAACGAGGAGGGAAAACGAAGAGGTAAATAACGAGCGTAAAGATTGTTACTGTTCTACGTTGAAATCGTCGATGCGTACGAACGGTCAGAGGCATTTGTATTAAAATTTTCCCCGGGCGAATATAAACGTGGAATGCAGTAGGAACGAAATGATGTAATTTTCCCGGCTATCGTTGCGCTCCACGGTCCGTCGAATAATTTCTCGATGCTGTTTTATAATATTAATTCAACTTGAATTTTATTGGCTGCAATTTAACGCTGTTTCTGCTCAGCATTTAGCAACTCGTTCTTCTTCGCTTCATAAATTACATACTTCGTTGCGAATGTTCCCTCGAATACTGATACCGGTATAATACATACGGTATATCACTTAATTTTTTCGAGTCGTTGCGCATATGAGCTCAGCAACTTTTTGATTTCACCCTTAATTGCGTCTGCACGATTGCGAAGACGCGCGCGGTCCGTGTGCTCGCGCGCCCGTGTAATTTATGAAGTAAAAGTTTACTTCAAAACGCTGCCTTCGCCGACAATTTCTAACGAGTTTAATAATGCTTTTTTTTTTTAAATTCTCCGCAGAAATAAAGAATCTTTAGAAAGTTCCGCCATTAAAATACTCGTCGATTTTATTTACGATCGCTGCAACTTCTTCCCGACCGTTTCCCATCGATGTTAATACAGTGACGGTTATTTACGTGTCGGAGGTAGGCAAATATTTTCGTTTGCTGAATCGAATATCACGGTTCGATCGCGAACGATCATCTGCACTTGGCCATTTAAATCTGAAACACCCTTAGAATTCTCGATAACGAGTCGGGGTAAAATAATAGAATTACCAGAAGGAAGCCTGTAAAAATCGGTCGGCGTCGGTGACGCCTAAATCCCGTTGAGGACAGAAATCACGATTCTTATAAATGCCTTTGGGGTACGTGAGTGGCGTATGTATCGGGCCAATGGCGACTGGCATCAAGTACCAATCAAAGAATCCCATTAAATTGCAGGAATTTCTTGCCAACCGGCTCCTCTCTTCTCCTTCTCCCTTCCCTGGTCTTTCTCGATCGGTTGCATTGGCCGCGCTGGGATCGAGCGGTCGCGCGCGCGCGATCGTAACCGAGCCAAGCGTTTTATTTCCGTCGCATGAGTTTTTGAAAGCTGTCCGGCGCGCAAAAAAAAAAAATACGAGATAGAGTAGCGCGAATAAAGAACGCCCGATCAACGAGTCCTCTAACCTCGGAGTTAACAAGGATACGCGTTAATAAAGATAAGGGAACACTGCAACCTTATCAGGCCCCTCGTGCGGCAAAATGGTCGCAGTGTTGCGCGTCCGCCTTCGTGGTAGCGAATTAAACACGCGAAACGCGAAAAATTCTCGCGCCTCGGGTTCTCCGGGACGGTGAGAAACGGTCCGTTACGTCAGCGATATTTTATCCGGAAAGCTCGACGCGATAAAGTCGAAGAGATGCACCGACTGTTGGATTTAAAGGGTTACTGCTGACCGTGGTTATTTTCGTAATAATCCGAACGACGACGACGACGTCGCGTCGTCGGTATCGGCAAGTATGCGCAGAATGTATTAAGCACCAGCATTTAATTACAAGGATGCGTCTTCGCGGCTGGTAATAGGCTAGGGGAAAAGTGCCCTCGGGGCTGAATCTCATGGCGTCAAGATGGCATCGCTGTGACATTCAGGATCCATCGCGGACCGCTCTGTTCATTTGCAAGATTTAATCTATTCGTGACTGCGCTACGACGCGGCGAATATTGTTTCCTCTCTTTCTTCCTTCCTTTTCGTTGCAAATGTAATTGTACTCTAAACGAAACGTTTAATAATCCCCAAAGAGCCTGAACTGGGCTCGACTCGATTAGTTTTAAGACTGAGAAACTTAAAAATATTTTCCAGGAAGACAGCGTTGTTAGTTTGGAATAAATTCACCTCTCTTTGAATAATTTTGTAAACGCAATGGCAATGGTGCATAAACATTTCTACGGTCGAAGCAGCCTTGGCATTGAAACGTAAATTTTTTTCGCGACCGTCGACGTCAGTCTGGGAAATCGTGGAACGTCGTCGGTGTTCCGACGTCAATAACAATCGCGGTAGAGATGGGCAGAAAATAAAAGCAAGGTAAGGACGGGGTGGCATTATTCGTAACGTCTAGACGTTTGCATTGACGCGACAGTCGTCAGGATCCGTACGGCTCCTCGTCCCTTCTACGTCTCTTTCTTCTGGCGTCCTCCTCTTCGATCCTCCATTCAATGGACCGCTCTTCAGGGCCTTACGGTGGTACTCACGCAAAACGCCGCCACGTGACGGGCATCCGGATCGCCGATGACCGATGAAGATTCGTCCGTGCTCCGGACAGGATCGACGAGTAATTGTTTCGGTGGAGCACGGGGCACGGTGCCATTGGCCCACGCAAATCTGGTCTTTGTCCTCCCCAGGGAGGCCACCGGGAGCCTCGAACCTGAAATCAACCTGAAGGAGGCTCTGTTCGCGGAGCTGGGAACAAGCTGCTGGACTGGAGCCACTTGGAACCCAAGCAGCAGCTATGGCAACTCTTGTCTCGAGCATTACGCTGATCTTTCTTTCATTTATACATATAAGTAAACTGGAGTTTTACAAATTAATAATGTGGACATCTGTAGTCTCTTGAACAATAAATGAAACATAGCTTGGATATGTGTTAGGCATAAGGGCTTCTTTTACGTTTTGGTCCCAGTGGTGGTCATCTTGAGAACCAGTTGTTTCCATATAATTATACATATGCGTTGGAACATATTTTATAAAATAAGTGACTTATGAAAAATGTGAAAAAAGACGCCAAATCTCTCAAGTTTTTCAGACTGCATCGTTACATTTGCGAAAGAAACGAAGTCTTAGAAAAGTAGACAGTCTCACAATCTTGGACACCAGCCCCGATGTGTTCCAGTGTGGAAATCGCGATCCACCATTTCGCTCCCGAGACATCAAACAACGTCAGTCCGTACAAATCTGGATTTCACGCGTACATAAACCCGAGTTATTCTACTAATGTAACGACCGCGAATGCAACCAACGACCTCGTGCTATTTCCCCGCATCTGTTCAGAGGCTCGATCAACGTCGATCTCGAACCGATGGAAGACCAATGATCACTGGTACCATGCACCATCGAACGGTTTAGTCCCGGTTAGGGTACACACTTTCTGCTTTCGAGGCATGCCGATAATATGATTATCCTACCGGCTCTTATGCGTGTCTATTACGTAGTCGTGGCATTCGCGTTATTGGCCTGTTCGATCGATCGTTATTGAAAATCGCGACGTGGCCCCGGCGATCACAATCTTGACATTGATCGCAGATAACTGCCGACGCTCGCGCGCGGTCTCTATCATCGATCATTAGTTTCTACCGTACGTCCACCTAGATCAGTGTTTCCCAACTGTTTTCGCTATGTGGCCAACGCTGACTCCTGACCCGACGAGATTATTTTATCTGCTGGCTTTCGTTGTCCAGAGTCAGTGTTTCTCAACCTTTTCGTGACCTGTGACTGGGGGTATCTCTGGCCTAGATTCTAACGATCGACGTTGGAAATGTAGGCATTTAATGTAGAAACGACACAATGCATAGCCAATATAATTTTCATTATTAACACAGATGCATCGTTATGTAGTCAGATTTGTATGCAAATCTGTTGGACTGGGGCCACCCATCGAAAGGTTGAACAAGGATACGAATTTCAATCGTGGGATGAAATATTTCACGATCGAATAATAAAAAATTTAATTGCTACGCGTTGGTCTTGTCGGACGTCTATCGTTCTTTTAAAATTTAAATTCTGTCCCGTCCCTAATCGAGATAAAAATTTCCGAATCGCTCGACTCGAAGCGATGGCGGGTCGATGTGTGCGCCCGATGATCGATTGGCCCCGACGAGGCGAGAGCCAGCGTAGATTTAAAAGTCCGTTCGTAAATTCGCAAACGACGTCCGATTTCGAGGAGAAGAAGGTGGAACAGAGAAATGCTTGTGGCCGTTAAGAGGCGAGTACACGTTCGAGGTATTTGAACAAGTAACTCGAATTGCCGGACGTGAAATAAGAGAAGAGCGTTAAACCGCAAACGGTGAGGTGTAGAGTTTGTGGAGCAATAAAATGTATTTACACTTTCTTGCGTAGACACGTTTACGGTGGTATATTCTTCTAATGGCAAACAAATACGTATTCCGATTCGCGGAAATTATAGATTTAATTTAAATCACGGGAATATTGAATATTAAATCGCGGAGTTCATCGTACAAGCAACAAGAAAATCGAATTTCTTGAAGAAGGTCTGTTTATTATTTTGTATGTTATGGACTAAAATATCTTTGTTAATCTAATATCCTTGTATATCTAATTGGTCATTGGTTCAAATGTTTTAATAGCCTTTAAGAAGTCAATTGAATGTTTCAATCCATTCCTTTTTGGTTCCTCTTCGAGATAATTCGACGTTTAAAATTAGAGTTTCTCGTTAGAGGAAATACTTAAAAAATTACAGATAGAAGTGTGCTTCTCGAGCGAAGACGAAGAGAAGCAGGACCTCTAGAGCTGCACGACGAAAAGGTACACGAAAAGTCCGATCTTTGAAGCCCGTTTATTAATACCAGCCCCGAAGGCTCTCGAGCAGAACCGAGGCGGCGAAGCGTACTCGCGGGGCTCCGCGGCGATTAGCTCGGCTCGACAGGGCCCCTGGCTTGCCACGGGGGGGCCAGAAAGGCCCAGAAGGAGCCACTCGCGCGGGGGCGTAGCGGCGGAGGTGAGACGAAGCTCGTGCAATTTTTAACTTTTAATATTGCGTCCGAGACCCTCCTCGACGATGGGCCACTCACGATTCGCGCGGTGGTCGATTTTAAAAATCCAAACGAATATTTATAAAATCTTTACAACATTATTATAGTATGGTTTTCAAAATTATAGAACAAACGGTCGAGTCCTGTTCAATGTAGATATATTTATCAACACTTTGACTGTCATGGTGGTTACTGATGTACGCTCTTAATGTTCTTCGAGTTAAATTAATAAAATTAGCCACCGTGGACTAGACTCAGCTTTGGGTAGAAATTCCTCGAGCGGAGAAACAAATATGGTGGAAGAGTGGAATGGGACGGGAGGAGTCTTGAACTTTAGGAGAAACTTTTTTAGTCGAATTGTGGGGCCTGATCCACGATAGCGGAAGATGGTACGGCACGAGGAATGTTAATTAGTTAATTAAAACGTCCTGGTCCGTTTCCACCTCTGGATATATTTAGATAAGAGGTGCGTCCTATATCGAGCGGTTTTTCGGACGATGGAACAGGCTCAGGTGATTACGCTCGGGGTCCCGGCGCGTCCGACCGCGGAGATAAGTCCAAGATGGACCGACTGGTTTCTCCGAAGGCGCTGCATTTAGAAACCGCTACGAGTAATTGGATTACCCTGGCCGCCGGAACGCGAAACGGTAACGATTAATTGATTTATTGCAAAAACGTCAGAGCGAGACGTCGTCAGCTTCGAATCGTATCGTTCGCGGTCGCGAACGGAATCGATTATTATTATTATTATTGTCATCATTGTCGAATATTACGGTTTCCTCCAGGCACCTTGCGGAGGCTTACCGCTCGTTGGAATCGACGACGAGTATTATGGAACAGGTACCTGTGGGAATTCTTGGTTGTTATTGAAATGGGAACTTCGTACATAATCCTTAACGAACTTTTTATTGTACCAAGTACTCGCTGTTAGTTTGGATTTTAATACCGTTACGATGGGATACGAAACGTAAATTATTTTCACACCTGTGGTACTAATGCAGAGTAAACCGCGCTTCTGAGATACTTAACGGGTCCAATGAGGCTTCCAACTGGCCATCTTCCATATAATATATGCAAAATGTTAGGCGTAGATATTTTCTAGATTTTGTTTTTTTATGTACTGTTATGACGATAACTGACGAACGCAAATTTTCGAGGCGCAGAATGGCTTCCATCTTAAATTAAATAAGTTCGAAGCTCCTTAATTACTCGTACTGCACACTCGGGACCTGCGAGCGATTCAATTAACAAATCTGCCATGCAATGGCGCGAACACGGTTTCAAAGAGCAATTCCGCGAATTAAACCTGGACAGATCGCAATATCCGAGCGCCCGGGGCAAATTACGTCGCATGATTTACCTCCTGATGTATTGCGCCATTTATCGTACTTCGAGATTAGGTTGTCGCGGGCAATTACGTCCGCGTGACAGGCAGGCCACTGGGCCCAACGCAACTATTTAACCGCTTAGCGTTCTTTTTGAAGTTCGTCGCTCGGAGATATTTAAAAATGTTATCTGTACAATTGGTTATGTGTTATTCGAAAACAGTTTTGCCACCATCTTCGATGAAAGGACGGTGTACTTTTCATCGGGGCGTTTCGTGCGCGGCACAAACGCCTTTATTCTCTTCGGTACGCCGGCGAAAGTCGTAAAGACCATTCTCGGGGTCCGTCCTTTCACCTGTCACACCTTGACACTCGTAGGAGGCCGAAAAGGTAATGCGTTCGTGTAACCGGATTACAGCCGCGGGATTAGGAGCGAAGAAACGCTCGAGTTGATTCGCCATCCCGAGGAATACGCGCGCTCACGGGACGCGGGAATGTTTCAATTCTCACACGATCATCAGGACATCTCGCACACGCGCGGCTCTTCTTTGATAATTTTCAAATTTATAGAGAATTAATTCCTTAATGCTGGGATATTCGTCAAAATTTACGTGTCCAAAGTGATTTATATTTACTTTGCATTTCGAAGAAATTAGAGCTTTTAACATTTTTACTAAATATTTAATTTGTTTTCTGCAAAAGATCTATAGACTGACATTTAAAAAAGTAGAAGGATTTTCAGAGCACAGTTCGCGAGACGGATGAGAAGAAAGGGACATTCTCTTGGCAAATCCACGTCATCCTCAGAAATTGATACAATTACAGCAGACAAAATGCTCGTTTCGTGACGTGTAGTTTTTTGTTCGCGCTCGCGTTGGCCGTCACCCGGTATCAATTATAAGCCCGAAACCGTAATAATGGTTCTAACGACAATGGCCGGCCCTTTCCACGAGCAACTAGGATTTAATACGAATTAATATGTGCTCGGGGTCCGGCGTGGAAGCCCATAGAAATCCGACGTCGAAAGTGGTTTCGTAAGGTGGCGGGAGACGTAAAGTCCGGCGCGCTACTACTTTTTGTGTCAATTAATATTTCGTCACGGATCAGAGCCGGCTAAAAGGAGCGTCTAGAAACCCCTGCGGCTTCTTACAGGCCATTCAAGCGCGAGTCCAGCCGCCAGGCCTCGAAAACAGGAATATCGAGCCTCGATTCTCTACTACGAGCCGCGCTCGATCCCACGAGTTCGCCGTGTTACCCTATTTTCATTTCATTACGTCGCTGATGGCTGTTCCAGCGCGAGCTTCGACTGCTTTATTCCCATCGCGCCATTTCCCAATTATTTGCGTATTTTTTCCCCCTTCGAAAACACAGCGTCCACCGAGAACGATCGAACAAATTCACTTTTACGTATAAACTATTTATAAATTGAATCTTTTTGGCTCTGTAAAACCTTATTTGCCAAGCGTATTATGCCAAAATTGTACGTAAAAGTCGGCGAGTATCCCAAATAACGCAATTTGCATGCGCGTGACCGGAGAACGGGATTGCGTCCTCGACGACGAGAGACGTTTCGGGACAACGTTCGTAATTTATGCGAGGCACAATTAGACCTCGACTGAATTCTCTCTTTAAATCATGACTTTCTTTCGCGTTCCTCCTATATCATTGCTTTATCGACGGTGTTGATTTTCTGAGGCGCAAGAACAGATCCATATATCATCGCGAAGAGGCGAAGTCGTAGACGGAAGCGCCTCGAATATTGTTCCTGCATGCTCGATTGCGCCTCGGTTTACGAACCGATAATGAGATATATTATTACTTACGCGTAATTGCCGGGAAGACGGGAGTAACGAGCCAACGAATGCAAACACAGCGCTCGTCCACGTCCGGTTTAATGAGCTGGGAAAAATCGGATGACCGAGGATTACTTCGCGCGAGGAATCCCGTTGATCTTGATCGGCGCAACGCCGCATAAACGGACGTAGAACCCTAGCCCGTCGGTTATGTACAGCTGCAATACTGTTGCAGAATGTACCTGAAGTTGAATCTTCTAGAAGGACTCTGGGATGAGTCATGAAACTCGATACGGACTACCCAGACACGTGGGAGAATCGACACCGATCAGCCGCCATTTTAAAAATTGGGTACAAACGAGTCGAGTATTCGTGAAAAAGTTAAAAAGCAAACAAATTACTATTTTTAATTAATTGGCAATGCCAGGAGTTTCGTTCGATTCCTGGTCTCGAATCCCATACAGGATTAGAAGCTTCTTCTTCAATTTTATTTGTCAGAGTATCATTTACACGTCCCGTTGCATCTGAGTGCACGCCTAAACGCTCGTATACTTTCTTATATCGACATAAATGCACGATTACACATCCGCGTGCCCCGGAATCCTTCTTTTTATGATTCAAGGATGCTCGGTAATCTGCCAGGACTCTCGTTCGCGCCGGAAATCGATGACACGTCCGCATTGTCCGATGATTCAAGCACTGGCAATTCCACCTAGAGATTCTTTCCCTTCCTTTCTCATCGACGAACACTCGATTATCCTTCCTGGTCTTGTGGACGAGTAAATAATTCCACGAGCAAACGTACATCAATTTTATTTTCCCGTCTCAAGTCTGTTTAAATTCTGGCCAAAATATACATTCGTTGTTTACGAACGCTCGAAAGAACGTGAGGCACTATGTCCCTACTGTCTCCAACAAGGAAGAAATCAAACGGTGTTTGAATTTTCCCGCGTATTTTTAGCAATCAGTAACACCGACAAGAAACCCCAGCCACAATTTCGTCGTATTTTTATTTGCAAGATTCTCTATTAAAAGTTCTTATGTCGGTAGTCGAGCATCCTGTATAATTTTGCGCACTCGGTAGCGCCGTCCACTTTTTTAATCGTTCCCAAGGATGTGTCGCTTCCCTGTAGCGGGTATACGAGCTCTTATGATACCATCCGGATCTAATAATATTCGAAATAAATATCTTTGGGCGTAGCTCGATGGAGGCAGCCGTGCTTCATTACACAACGCTTCGGGAAAATAACGAGCGAGGTGTTTCCACACTCCCGGCATCCATAACGAACGGACCATCCAAGGCCAGGGAATAGCCTTACTACATTCAAGGATATCCGACTCACCATCCTCTTTACGCGAGTTTAAACTTCTGCTCAGGTGCATTAAATCGGCCGGCAGCGATACACGGTGCCTCCTCCCATGCTCCTCGTCATCTTTATTGCGCCCCGCGATGGGAATGATACATTAGCGTTCCGTGGCCTTTCAATGGTGCTATTGTTGCTGCCAATAAAGTTGAGTAGGTGCCGTTCCCCCCACACGGTGCGATCGAACACTTTGGTGACATTTTTGCGTAGCTTTTGAATCATAAAAGCACCATCGTTAATTCTCAAAAATTGAAATTACATTCCAGACACGCCTTAAAAAACGATTCAACAAATTTTATTCTTCAGAAATCTAAAACTATCCTCGCAGCGGTACATTAATTATTTTACTAAATTTTATTGTCTTTTTGTCTTGTATGAATAAATAATAATAATATTACTGTTCGATAGATTAACACGGATTCTTAGTTTCAATGTAAACAATGATTTTCAATGGCCGCTTTAGCTAGGGGGAACGCGTCTCCCTGTTTGTCCTTGACCATCGCTAAAAGCACATATCGTAAGAGCACCCAGCATCGAGTAACTCTCAAATCGAATGTCTGCTCGGTTCTCGGTTGTTCACAGAGAACTTTTATGATCTCTTAAAGTGAGGAAGCTAGTTCTGGGTAAGCAGGCCGGGATAAAAGTCCGGATGCAAGCGCGGAGAAGCCCGTGCTCGATAAACGTTCTTCTTAACCTTTCCCCTTCTATCCCACCCCCTCCATTTTCTCTGGGATGCATCGTTCCATTTGAATTCCCGCGCCGGCACCGTGCACGACAGAACGAACGAAATGCCATCGTACGCGTTCCCGACGTCCCCCATAAATCCCTGGGAAACCGAGACAAAATCTAACGAGGCCGTCGCAATGGCCGCCAATGGCTTCGCGATCGACGTTAAAAGCTCCGTCACGACTCGTCGGGACCTGCGTGGCGCCTCGATAGATGCTCATCCTCTTCTGTTTACCTTCTTGGTTCTGAATTGTCTTTTGATGGTATATTAATAGTTCAATTTTCAAACGGTGACCATCTTCTTAATATTACTACTGAGGAGACTTGACCTCTTCATCTTCTGGATTCCTTCTGGATTCGTTATAAGTTCTTGATGTCAAGTTTCACAATCATTCACATAAACAAATCTATTCTTTTTCGTTATACGAACAAATTTAAACAAAATTCAACCGTATACGTTTGACGAATTATTTAAAATTAAATGGTACGTCAAGGGGTTAAGGGACCAAACAAACAGACGAAAAGCTTCACGCCATCTTGAAGAACAAAGTTCGTCCCCTAAAACTGATATTTTAAAATGTTTTGCTGACTTATCGAAGAGTTCTTCGATCTAAGCGCCAAGATTTCCGATCGAAAGCGCTGATTAATAGTCCCCCGAGGTCCACCCCCGCGGGGCTCCCGATGACGGTAGCGAGGAAATAATACGGGTCGATCGCCGATACCTTTGTGGTTCCCCGGTGAAGGCAATTTGTAATGGCCGAATATCGGTCGACTGGCACAAACGGATCCGCGTTCAGAGGTCTTCGGGCAGAGCAGGTCCGGAAGCACGCCTAGGGGGAAGAGAACATCGGAGATCTCGCTGGCGATGCGCGGCATTAATCTCGTCGGCGTTTAGCGGGAGGACTCCGTGGGAGGAAGCGAGAGGCCGCGAGAGGAGGAAAGGACGAAAGACGGTGAAACGGAGGAACAACGGGTAGGAGGGGGAGGGCAAAAAGGGGATCGTTTGAGCCCGAGTAAGCGAGGTAGCGTGCCCCGGGGGCCTCGGCGGACCGATGTAAACGGGGTCGTCGGTTGCACCGGTGCCAGCGCCACCAGCGTCGGCCGCGACGACGAGGACAACAACAACACGGAGCTGGTCTAGGAAAGCTGGCGGCGGCCGGAGGCAGGCTTTATGAATGCAGTCCTCGGCGCATTTATGCCGGGTAGCTGGAGGCGCTTATAAATAAAGGGTCCGCCGCGCTGAGACGGGGAGACGGATCTCTCTCCTGCGGTGGGGAAAGTCAGCCAGTGGGAGTGAGGAGGGAATTGACAGATAGAAGGAGAGGAAGAGACCGACCAGGGGGAGGGAGAGATCGGTTAGTGCGCGGATTCAATTATTCCGCGATTACAACGCGACCGGCGACTGCCTGGCCAACTGGCTGCCTCGATCAGCCGTGGGCCGAGCGTGTGTACGCGGTGCGTTTCAGCGTCGCAGTTTGTTATACCGGCCGATCGGCCTAAGTGGGACGTTGTTGTCGATGGGGTCCGGGGCACGGGGACCCAGGCTCTTACGTCGTTCGTTTCGTGAGAATATGCGCGTTATTACGATTTATACGCCCAGCTTCGGGAGCAAACCATAGAGGGGTGGGTTTGTTTAGACGAGCAGCCCCGAGGCACGGCGGAATGTCCATTGGCGTTTCGTGTCAGCGGATCCCGGCCGATTAGCTCGTTGAAATAACGAGTGCACATTCTTCGGCGACCGCTGAAGAAAGAGGAATTCTCTGTTATGAAGTCACACGCGCCGTTTCGTAAGGATGCCTGGCGAAGCTTTTGCGCCACTGGCGATCTAGGCTGCTCGGATGCCTTTGCTTCTCGTTCGACGTGCTCTCCAAGATATATGTACTAGAAGTTTATTGATCCCTTGTCGTACAAAGTCTCGTAGTTTAGAGAAAAGTTTGGAACGGTTTAGACTCGAAGGCCGAGGGTTTCGTAAAGTTTGAATGATGCAGCGTACACGAGAAAGTGGACATAGATAAGAATACATTAGACCCTGGTAGCATGGCTTGATGAGGTGTTACAGGCTTTTACTATTATGTTCCGAGAAGAAAGAACTTGCGGGGTACCACGAAGAATGAGCTAGCGCCGACCGTGGGTTGAGTTACAGCGACGATGTAAATACAGCTAGCCACCGGTGGCGTCTATACACCTAACTTATAGAGGCCGCCAACTTTGGGTCAAGTACAGTGAACACCCGGGGGATCACTGAAGGCAAAGGAAAAAGTTTACCGATGACTCATAAAGAGGAAGGTGTCCGAAGAATAGCATCGCGGTTAAGTAACAAGGTTCAACAAACTAAATAAATTGAATTTGCAACGTGGCTAGTACTGAATATGAAGTTGTACGTTTCGTAAGGATGCTTAGAGTTGGTGATCTAGGCTCTCGGATGCCATTCATTCTCGTTGCTATTGCGCAATACATTTGTGATGGACGCCAAAAGATAAATGAGCTAGGATTTCGATACCATTGTTTATGAAACTCGACAACTTAGATCTTTAATGTGGACGTTGAGACCAAGATGTTGGAACTTGTATTATTTAGAAGAGCATTTAGATTTCAAGGCAAGCTTCGAGCTTCTCATAGTATTATCTTTTAAAAACAGAGTCGACAGGTCGACTTTCCTTTCAAATCTCGTATGTAGGATCTGTTCTTCCCTCGACTTAGTCAGAAGCCTTTCAAAACTAAAGTATCGTTTTGGAGTGAGTTTCAATTAGAATATTACAAAGCTGGAAGATGTGGAGGCTAAGATGTATGGCCTATAGCGTTCATAATTTCAATACAAAGGTGATCAAACGTTCTTGGTGTCTACGAGTGTGGTCGACACAGGGTCTGGGCGATACCTAGGAGAAGTTGCTCGCAGATAAGGGTGCGTACATTATACCCTGGCAATATTGTATCATGACGCGACGAGGTGTTAAAGGCTTTTAGTGCTGTGTCCGCATCTTGATGCAACCGCCGCGTGACGTGAAATAATCGACTGGTGGCTACGGTGACTCGGCGATACACCGATAGCGTCTTCGATGCTCTTCGTTGAACTTCTCTCGTATCATCTTCTTGCGAAAGGTTTGGAAAAATATTGATGAGTTATTGAGAAGATCGTTGTTCGAGCGATTAGCCGATGATCCGATACAAGGACTGGCGCGAGTGGTTTCGTTTGCTGGGCTATTAATAGAAATCGAAATTCTGGACTTGCTAGGAAAACTCTGTCGACGATCAGGACTTGCGACCACCTAACGCTCGATACCTTGTCAACCTGTCCATTTCTCGGGGACTGTCGATCCCATCGATAGCGCCAAAGCTCATTTTCCGCTATAAATCGATCGACGCCGATCGCGTTAGCGTTCCCGCGTCTTCGGAGCCGTCGCGTTAAAACGATCGCGATTCGCCACAGCGCGTTACGACTTATCGTCTACGCGTGTCATGGCGGACGAATAGAGCGCGCCATTAGCGGCGGGTACGGGCGTGCGCGTGAAATCGATTCATCAGAGATACTTTGCGTCACATCGTGGCGGGGGCTTAATATCTATCCGCGCGCGTTTCCGAGCCAGGTTATATCGCCTGCTGCGGATTTATTGCGTCCTTCTTAATTAGTTCTCTCCCCGAGCGGCTTGTCTAATCCAATGGCCGGATCGACGGTCAGGGGGGACGCCGAGGAACGTTATCTCGAGGGGGGGGGGGGGGGGGGGCATATAATTATGTGGAAAGAATCGAACGGGCTTGGTCCCCGGGTCTCTCGTCCTTTCGCCGAGTCGAAGGATCAAAGGAGGACGATACCCGCGGACGACGCGGCTCGCTTCGACCGGTCCAACGATGCGTCACGGTTTTAACGGGGGAACGAGTTCGGGTTCCGCGCTCAACGAAGGCGTTCCCGGTGAATTTGCGTGAAACGACTCTGCGTATCGGTGTGCCACGGACCAAGGATAAAGGTGGTAGCCACGACGGAGGGCTACCCCCTCCTCCTGCGCCTCCTCCTCCTCCTCCTTCTCCTCCTCCCCGTGCTTGGACGAGAAGCTGACTCGCGAGGAAGAGAAGAAGACTATGGCGAAGGAGAAGAGGAACAGCGGGAGAGAAAGAAGGAGTAGGAGGAGGAAGAGCAGAGAGGAATCGGAGGTAAAGGTAGACAGGTACTCACGGGCAGACCAGGTAGCCGAGGCTCAGCTCTCGGCCTCTCTGCTCCGGGCCCCCAGGTACTCTCGGGGTAGGCAGCCTTGAGCCAGTGAGACTGGTTTCTGTTTTTGCTTCCATAGTTCCATCCTTCGAGAATCTTCGGTAGTCCGTCCTTCTTCCACTCGCCCTTCCCCTCCTGCGGACCCGCTTCTTCTTACTTTACCCGGCTCGGTTCGCCACCCCGTTCTTTTTCTGTCTTTCGCGTCGATCCGAGCCTTTCTTCCTCGATATCTTTCTCCCGGTCCTTCCCTTTTTTCCAACGCGATTTCTACTTTTTCTGCCTCCGCCAGGCCCGGGCTATTCCCCTAGCGGCCCCTTCGTTACCACCGCTCCCTTCCGGCGGTCTTGATGGAGCAATTGGCAAACACACGAAACTAAGGGTTTTCCAACGAGAACATTAGAACTTTGGGTCTGGGGTCCATTACTCTAGCACCAATAATAGGAAGGATGCGTTACTTTGTGATCGTCAACAGTTTGTTGGGATAAACAAGAAACTTAACGTGGCTACACAAGAAAAAGTCTAATGACGCCCGAGTTGCAAGATTCGACGATCACAATTTAGTACAAAACGGTGCACTAATGAGATAATTAGTCGCTACTTTAATTACGCGGTTGTTTTTAGGAAGCATCCATACCCCCTAATGAGGCAGATTGGGATTTAGGGACCATGGGGCCCAAAATATCTTTTCAGTCGTTTACAGAACACATCCATACTTCTCGAGCAGACTAATTGAGGATCGAGGGCCGAAAAGATGCTCTGGGCTTGGGTTAGGTGGGTCCCACGTTGCTTTTTCGTGACAAAACGCAATTATTTCAAATACGCGGTTGTTCTTGGAGTTTACTAATATTTTTAAACAGAAATTTCCAAAGAATCATACTTTTACGAGCAACAAGTGGTCGCCAAAGCCAAGCATCGGTGTTTGAATAGACATTTTCTAGGTGAGCTACCCATGGTGCAGCAAAGAGTTAATGGGAGATTAACAGACCAATCTTATGTCTATTCCTTGAGCATTAAATTGCATGAGTTATTGGAAGAAGTTCTATTAGATGTTGTGCGTCGAGTGTGATTTATGCACGACTGTGCATAGTCCCATTTATGCTGGTTAGTCAGTTCTTGAATGAATAATTTTCTATCATACGCATAGATCCTGCGGGTCTATTGCTCGTTCCCAGAACTAAATCCGTTCGATTTTTACTCTCGGGGCCATTTACAAACATTTGTTTATTTAACATCCATTACCAGCTAAGCACTTCGACAATGTACAACGACAAGTCCTGCTAATAAATCCGCGAAAATAATTGGAGCGTGGCAGCAGTTTCTAACAGGACATCGACGGTCATTTTAAGCATTTCCTGCGAAGATAGGGAAAAAGAGGAAACATTTCATTCGCTTGCTCGTTAATTTATTTAGCAGAAGAGCAATTTTACGGAGCTTGTTATGTGTGGGGGGTCGATATCTCCCGACAGAAGTGTTAAACTAATTCCATCGGTTAACGTATATACAAACAACGTGATTTTACTGCTCACTAATTAGACGGAAAGCGGTCTGTGCGCGATGCCCGATAATTACCGAGTTTTATGTTCGATAAAGTAATTCGCCACGGTGCTTTCGGTACGTTACCTTCCGCGGTCGTTCCGTTAGATTTCCGGTCGTATCTGTCCGGGTAAGCAAACTCGCAATAATGAAAATGTCCGCGACACTAAACGCGAAGATCCTGCGTTCACCGTGGCTTTTAATTACGGCGTGCGGTTTTACGAGTGACCGGGGGAACGGATTTAAAAATTCCAGGCGTTCCCGCCGAGAGCTCGCAGCTCGTAGACAGGGCCCCATAAAAATTTCTTCCGGCGAGGTATGACCAAACTCAGTCTCTTCTTTTACCCTACTCTCTCTCTCTCTCTCTCTCTCTCTCTCTCTCTCTCTCTCTCTCTCTCTCTTGATCCCGTCTCGTTACGTTTCCGTCTCGTTCCACTCCTTTTTTCGACTCCCCTCCGCCGTTCACCACCGACGGTCGTTTCGTTGTTCTTTTCACTCGTCGCCCTTTCCGAGTGAATTATTCGACGCCATTAAAAAGCCACGAAAGAAATATACAAGATGATGTCACGGCGTGCAAGGTTAATTCAGAGATGTAGCCCCGCGTTGCCTCATTTAAGAAATCAACCTGATTTATACCTGCGTAGATTAAACGGATCTACGTGACGCGAAACACAAATGTGGCAACCTAGGGGACCGGACGCTGGTAGACACGGCTGCTCCTAGGTGTCCCCTCGACCGAGACGTTCGGACCCCCCGTTAAAATCATGCTACCCGGCTAATTGTTGCGTGTAACAGCTCCGGTCGCGGTCTTGGGACTAGCTTTTTTCACAAAGTTTCTCTAATTTTTCTGCGAGACATATTTATTATTTCTAAGGGGGTCTTGAATTCTTTTATTGGCAGACCTTCGAAGTCTTCTAGATCCGTCATTACGACATAGTTAACCAACGATTAAAACGCACCTAGATTCCACTAGTCACAGGAAATTTTTTTGTCTGAAAGCGATAATCCTTTAATTTGCTACAAAGCGTAGACGTAATTGTTAGGGGTGGAGAACTGGAATTTAATTGTTTGCCCCTGCGTTGGAGGTCTCGTAGATCCTTCACTGGTGGCAAACATCGTCGAAGAGCAATTTTTCCGCGGCGTGGCGGCTCTCCTCGTCCGTGGCGGTCGCAAAGGGCCACGGGCCCGGTGGCGCGATAAAGCGATTTCTTCCCTCTTGTTCCCTGCCCCGTTGCCCCCCTCGTCCATTCTGCGCGGCTCTTCTTCTTGCCCCTCGTCGACTCCGAGCTCCGCGGTGGTACACGGCTGGACAGGTTGGAACGGGCGCGGACTGTACACCGGATCGGGACTCGTAGCATTCCTGAGTCGGCTTCTTCGTGCACCACCCCGGTTGGGGCCGCAGTAGGAGGAGGAAAGCCTTCTCGTTTCGTAGCTGGAATCTGTTCTTCGTTCCATCGCGTACCCGACAGAAGTATCAATGGGGACCCCGGCATTAACATTAAGTAACAGTACCAGCTGCATACTAACTGCCGTATTATCGCCCCGCTGCCAGTCCGGTCCCTTCATTCAGCCCCGTGTCTCTACGTTGGTAATCAAATACCTCGATAAGGGAACTCGGAGTAATATTATGTAGGGCCATCATTCGTCGAGGACTATCCTCCAAGTGCTTAAAACACAGCCGTGAAAAGACGATGATGTTATAAAACATTCGGAAAATTATTAGTTTACATCGTACGAAACGTTTGAACGCTAGTAAAGTATCCAAAAAATTCTGTTCTCAAAGATCTTAGCAGTAGCTTTAAGTCAGTGTTCTCCAAAATGGCGGACGCCTTACGTCTTATAAGTTAAACATCGATTTCTATTGATGTATCGCTTCACGAGAGGTCATTCGGTATTTTTTAGCTCTTTGACCTCGAAATGGCTAGCCCGACGTCTTCGTCGGGTCGATGTTCGACGCACCTCGGGCTCTCACGTGCCAAAAACAGAACGACGATCCCAACAGCTACCCGACTACTCCTCGGCGGGGTCGTTAAACGTCGAAACATCGCGATTTCATTCACGAATCGCTCATGCTGCCTCGGGGCCACTCGTGAAACGTATGATTTCCGATGGCCAACAGTCGCTGCCGCTGGTATTAGCTTCCATCTTTTCGTTTTGTCGACTAAGCTGCTCCTCGCTATCCGCAAACTATAATTGCACCAAATAAATCGAACGCCTGTGTCTTGAAGGAAGAAGTCATCCGTCTGTGACTCTCTTCTACCGGCACAGTTATGCAGTTCAATATTTTTTAAGTATTGCAATAGCTGCTTGGTAATTATACAATCTTTTGCCACGTGTAATACCTAATGTATTTGGAAATTTTTCTTGTTACGATAAGAATTACAACAAATTTTCATTTATACTGTTCTTAGTTTGACGTTTAGGTTCAGATTTTGATTTCTAGGTGCGATTGAAATTTATCCGAGCCGGTATCAGTTTTTGGCGAACGACGACAACAAGCACGGAGGCTGCGGCGGAACACGGTTTTTCTGATCGCGTGGTTTCGTCTCGGTTCCCTTGCCGTGGCCAGGGAGCAGTTTTTCGTGCAAACCGGGAATTCGAGACGGTTCTGTTGTTGTCGACGCTCGCTGGCAGATTTTTCTCACGAATCGCCGGCTCGGGAACGGGAATCTGGAAAATATTCATTAAAATGCGGTTACAGGGACGATGGGAGGGATGGTGGAGCGTAATTGGAAGACGGTATGCGATCGAGAAATGGAGCGGTGTTGTTTCATTGCTTGCGGTTACTTCGAGGAAAGAGATAATGGAACATCGAGACGACACATCGGGACGGACGTGAACGGAGTTCGTGATTGTTTCAGGTTTATGGGGGTATCGTGCTACGGGTAATTACGGTCGTTGTTATGTTGAATATTTTCATATGTTAATTAGTATATGCAAACGGATACACGCTGCTTCGAATAACAAAAATATAAACACCCTTCAGTTTTGTGTTTATATATGAAAGTCTGGTCCGACGAAGGAGATAGAAATTGTTTGTAAATGAAATCCAAATTAAATAACTTCTTTGGTTAGCTTCCTCCTCGAAATTGCATTTTAACGTAACGAAATTGTTTGAGAATGATAACGCGTTATTATGTTGAAAATAGATGGACAATTATAGAGTGCCTTTTAAATGTCAGCGATGGACGTCACGACGTTTTGCATAGGCAGGCAGCAAACGAAAGTACCCGGTGCCTTGTAAGACGAGGTTAACGGTTCGAAACGACTCGGGTCCATCAACAATGTTAAGAAAATTATACATATGGTAAGTGGATACATTCGCGGATCTGCCTCGGACTATTCCATTTTTTACGAATGTTCGAGGACGAGCGCGGCGGTTAATAAATATTTATGAAGCTTCGTAAATGGCGGGGCCAAAGGTCGAGGAAAAAGGAAGAAGAAAGTATTCTTGTTGACAATGTGAAACAGCGGGATGGAATGATCCACAATTCAGAGATCCAAGGATCAACGAATGCTCGCCAGTACCTTGGATGCGAAGCAATAGGAAATAGAGTCGTAGTTAATGCCACTGACCAAACATGACCAAACACAAATTATGGTCAATTTTTAGATATTCTAATCACAATGAATTGAATCGTAAGGTAAGGGCTGCAAGGACGAACGTGTCTCGAAAGGAGGCCACTGGTGAAAAAACGGTTGAGGGACACTGGCGTTGTAAACGAGCGCTAAAACGCGGCAGTGCACGCGACACTAAATAGACGCGGAGGCGAGAGAAACAAGCCAAGAATAAAGAAACTACCGCGTGAAAATGGAGGCCAAGGAAAAACAGGCAACAAATTAGCGGAGGATCCGACGCTCGCTAAGAGCAACTGGACGTCGGTGCTCGGGACTGCGTGGAGCAGCGCACTTTCTACGGACGAGCCGTGTAACTTTTTCTTCCCGTGACACGCGGCTGACCCCTTTAAGAATGTTGCTCACCAGCCCAGCTCGGCCTTACCCGTCACGGTTATTACTTATTGCCGATCTCAAGGAGATTCGCCGTGCGCATTGTTTATGGTACACGAGATCCCAGCGCGATGAAGCGATCGCGAAACGCTTGTCGCGAGCGACGTCGGCAGACGCCATCCTCGTCCCTGCGAGAGATGCACCGTCGAGGCCCCGGGGGATGATGTACAGCGCGGTGCTGAAAAGTTGGCACCTGAAAAAATTGACGACCTGATTGGTTCTATAAATCCCCTCTCCGCGGGCCCTACGTCTAGCAAACGCGTTGATCTTATTGGTCGAGCAGCGTGACGAACAAAAGGAAGAAGAATCATCCAGACAGAGTCGTTGAAAATCTACAGGTGGGGGTACGACTGGACTACGTGGACCGAATGGGCGCCGCCATTTTGGTTCCGTGACGACCCAAGCGCCACCACTTCGACTCTGCACGGTAGTGCAACGTCGATGATTATCTGTGACGATTGGAAACTATGTAGCTTGAAATTTACTTTGTAAGGCCTAGGAGGAAGTGTTCACAGAATTAAAATACAAGTTTCTGTGTTCGTGAGTAATACTATAACTCGGAAACAAGATCGAATGGGACATTTCTGTATTTATGTTCGACAGAATCCATTTCTGAGGATCACACACGATACGGAACACCTTGTAGCTACAGCATCGCAACGTTGTGGAAATATTCCTGTGTTTTATAGACGGGAGAAGGGTTTAACTCCGGCGGTCGATTGAAAACTCGTCTATTTTCGCCCGAGACGGTAATAACGATGACGAGGTTGAGAGACTGGTAACTAACGACCGGCGTTGCTCGATGATACTCAAACGCGAGCCATCCTCCGGGCCTGGATTATTTCGGTCGCACGATCGGCCGTGAATTATCGCGTTAGCCGCGCTGACCAGCGATTTTCGTGCCGCGGACCGCCGTCGATATTAATTAGGCTTCAAGTGCTCGCGGTTACGCGCCGCTGCAACAGAATGGAACGCTGTAATCGAGTGACCGTGGAAGAGATATTAGCCGCGGCTGGTGGTTGGATCTTTACGACAATTCGAGCAAACAGAATATCGCGAGGAAAAGAGAGATTCACCGTTAACTTTCAGGTTAACGATTTCTATCTTTATATTGAAGTTCACGCATTTACGAAGCACTGGGTTGGTCAAGAAGTTCGTAATAATTTGGATGAAGTCAACGATGGTATTCAGGCTACCATCTTCGCTTTCTAGACAATCTAGCATCTACGAAAACCCTGTGCATCGTTTTCATTCCTGCCAGGAGCAAGCAGCAGCTTCTACAGAAGCTCGAACCGCGCTCGTTTCCTCCATCGTTAAACAATAATATCACCTACTTTACAAGAACTGATCGGTACCTTACGACTTCCAGGACGCGGAAGAAGCAGGAGCATCCCCGGATCGTTTTCCAGCTTCTCCCCGTGTGCTCAACGCGAATCGGGCCGATTTATGAAAGAAGTGAAAGCTCCACGTAAACCAGCGACGGTTGCTGGCTCAATTAAGCAGCTATTTATCGCACAATTACGCGCCAGACCGCGCACCCACATTTTACTCGAGCGCAGGGGCGTTTCTAGGCTTCCTGCTGCCCGAGTGCCATCTAACGATCGCGTTGGACGATCCAGTTCACAGAATTCTCGAGATCTTTTAACGGTATAACTAAATTTGTCAAAATATTTAGAATGAGACACCACCAAAGTTCGGAAGAAGAGGAATAAGAGTTTCATTAGCGTTAGTACTGTACATCCGTGAGGAGTTGGCTAGCGAAAGGAATGCGGGTCTGATTGGTGCCTAGATCCCCACTCCAGTCCCGCTAGCCAACTTCTCGCAGATGCACAATACAAGTCTTAGGAAGCTCGAGTTAATTATTTGCCTTGGAGTTTAAGAACCATTGGACAACACTGTCCAATGCTAATTAAAGGTAAATCGAATGGTTCGTATTTGCAAGGGCGTCCATAGAATGGGACGCATCGCTGTACCCGAAGCTTTTGAATAGCGTTAAAAGTTGAAAGAAGAAGGCATCCTATTTTTGCCGCCTTCGAATGACCGCCATCGCGCAACCCTCGCGGCCGACGCACGATGCGTGCGATAATATCCGCTAGGTAACAGGCTGCTGGCTCCCGCCAGGTCGCATCCGCGTGTTTGCTGGCCACTCGCTGGACAAATCGACGGTGAAAAAACGCTCGACGCGGATGGAAAGCGAGTAAAAGAAACCGCATCGGGACGCCGCGGCGACGCGGTGGCACGGTAATGAGGCCGCGTCCCGAGTCGCTGCAGGCCTTACCGAATGCAAGAAACTGAGGAACGATATCCCGTCATACATACGTAATGGCCGCCGCTATTATCGGGACATTCGTGGACCGCGAACAATCTGCCGATAATTCCGGTCCGACGACGCGGAGCCAAAGAGACGCTGTGTTACGTCTCTTATTGGTCGCGTTATGCGCGATTCCCACTAGCTCATGCTCCGCAGAAAATATTACTCTTCGATGTCTCGATTTATGTAGTACCCACTCGCGTTCTTATACGCGTTTCTTACTCGTATTCGTGTTCACTAATATTCGTCGAGATCGAAATATTTTTCTTTGTGAACCAGCGTAAAATTCTTTATGAAAGGATACTCGATGTTATAGTGTTCATTTTATTATATGGATTAATATATCTGGAGATAGTTATCGAACATTTACAGTACGTGTTTCTATACATAGTATAAGAAAATTGAAAATGGAGGTAATTTTCTGTAGTGGGAATCAGGCTTTGCCATCGCGAGACGCGCGGAAAGGAAAAGAAAGACCGGTACGCGATCACGCTAACGCCAATCGCTGGCTCCTAATACGAGCTAATTGGATGCCGAGTTAATCATAGTTTCTAGCCTTCCAGCGTACCGTTGCCAGTACGCCCAATTACCCCGTCGCTCTCTGGCGCGTATTAATTAAGTTATTTTTAACACCTGCCGCCGCCGATCGCGAAAAGCGGTTCGCGCGACCGGAGGGGGATTGCATCCAAGCTCGATCGAGACGAAAGTGTCCACGGGGGGCAGACTTCTCCGCCGGGTTCAGCCGGCAAGAGGCGATGCAGACTCTGGGAGCCGGCTTCCGGAACGCCAAGTAGCTAAGTTACGAGCAATTAGCGATAGCTGGACGGATTAAGGGCATGCAATCTACGCGTAGCACGAGTCTCGTGCGAGTCGTGCCAAAGGGGGCGAACGGTAGGTGGTTATTTCCTCGTTCTCAACTCCGAGAGGGTGCAAGAAAGCTGAAAACTCTCTGTCACCGCGGCTGATTTGCATTGATTTTTTTCTTTACAAGTTCTTGTCAACGTTTTTCACTTTCCCTTTTGGGAAATTGGAATTACGCGTGTAGAAGGAACTATGAGAATGAGAAGGGTATACGCCGATATTAATATTAAGTTCAGGAAAAAAGAAAACGGAGTAATAAAGAGTTACTGATAATGTTCGGTGAAGAAATACGATTAAAAAAGCTTGGAATTAATTCGTTTTTATCGTTCTTAGTGATCTCGAATCCTCGAATCTTCGAATCTTTATGCGATTTTTTGTCAACCCCCCCCCCCCCCCCCCTCCTCCGCGACATGCTCCATTACCTTTGAGCTGTTCCAGATCCGCCACTGGGCGCAATTATCCACAGGCCAGCTCCTCCAATTATTTTCAGCGGCGCATTACGCGCCTGTATTTACCTCGTTCCCTTTACGGTCCTCGTACCTCCCACCTTGTCCCCTTCAATACGTAACGCGTAATTACAAGGAGAGGATTTCGCAGAGGAGCGACACGAATCTCTAATTACGTGGTCGCGCGCTCTCTCCGCAAGGAAAGGCGCGGTTTCCCCGAGCGTCGTCTAGTGCACCAACCGCTCGTTTCGTAAACGTGAGATGCGCCTACGGGGCTGCACGCTGTAAATCCTTATCAACCCTTTCTAAAATCTCAGTTATGCTTATTCTACACACAGATCCATTGGCCAGTCAAATTTTGTTAAAATCGGAGGGGGTGGCTTTCGTGTCTTTATTTTCACGTAACAACTCGTAGGAACTCTAAATATGTAAACGATCTAATAGAGAAGGTACGAGTTCAAAATGGAGTCCGGGAGACGGCGTTTCTCGAAATAAGATCGCCGTCGGCGGGCCAGAGAGTGTTAATAACGGGGTGGAACGCGGGAAAGCGGACGCGCATAAGCGGAGGCAGTAAAAAGATGGAACGAACGAGGGCCGCGCGTTGCACGGCAGCGATCGCGATCGAGATAGCGCTGGCAATGCTCGTGATAAGCGACGCCGCGATAATTAACAGCCGGGAGAACCGGCTCCTCCCTTTACGCCGCGACGCCCATACGCGTGTTAATTGTATCGCTGTCGCTCGTTACCCAGCCCGATGCGTACGCGTGTTCGCCGGGAACGAC
Source organism: Colletes latitarsis (assembly GCF_051014445.1). Taxonomy (NCBI): domain Eukaryota; kingdom Metazoa; phylum Arthropoda; class Insecta; order Hymenoptera; family Colletidae; genus Colletes; species Colletes latitarsis. Next base: position 23,006,608 of record NC_135147.1, read on the forward strand.
TGACCCGTACGAACTCGTTCGTTTTCTCGCCGTTAGAACACGGCCAGCGCGACAGCCGGAATAATAACGGTACACGATCCCATGGATCAGGGACGGTAAAAGGATTCCGAGCGAGGCGTCAGAGGGTCCTCGTTATAGGTGCCGTGCAGCCACGTCGTGGATCGTATACACGTCCCGCACGACAAGGGACACACGGGGCGTGCTGAAACGTAGGCGTCGATCTCTTCATTTTCACGGTGGCAGCTTCCACACGAGACGCAGGAACCTGGCCAGTTCGCGGAACACATGAATATTGTATTCCCCCGGATCGGACGGGGAAATTACGGAGTACCGCAGGCTCCATTTTGCGCGGGACGTATGGGAATCGGACGGCGTTACGGGGATCGTGGAACCGGAGATAAGTAAAGCGATACGGTACTGCGTTTGATAATTCATCGCGAATCTCCTCGGTTTACGAGAAACGGTGGCTTTTTTTCAAAACTTTATCTTCGACTTCGGTCGAGGCTGAATCCCACGCTTACGAGATTGCGATGGGAATGGTTCCAGTGCGTCGAAGAAAAACTTCGATCAATTAGAGAGGTAATAATGCGAATGTGGAATCTCCGTTGAATCGATTCTAGATTCTTTCTATCGCTAGATTGGAACATGTTGTGGGTCAATATCAGTTTGAATGTCTATTTACTACTGCTTTAGAGTCTAGATAACACACTTCCCAATATTATAATGCCCAAAAGCAGAAAGCACAGAGTCGATGAACCTGACGGAGCAAAGCTAGTGTACAGTTTCGCGATAACGGCGAATACTGGGGGATTTTCGTATTCCCAGGAACAGATGTTCCACTTCCAGATGCGAGCGAACAGCGATCCCGAAGCTTAGTCACGCTACGCAACGAAACTCACGATCGTTCTGGGTGGCTGTATTCGTTTCTCACACCGGTTGGAAACGTCGTTCACGAGGTGGACGCCACAGGCACGGCGCAACACCTGAGCTATTACGTGTCGTTATTGGGTCTTAATAGGTGCACCGGCCCTTGGCTGGGATATGCCGATTATCGGGTTACCTGGACGCCAACCTACGCCAGTATGCCAGTAAGTGCACGTTGTTATGCGTGCCTACCGTACACAGCCACAAATGCGTGGCTGTTTCCCCGTGCGAACGTGTCTGAGAATGGCCTAGGGGCCCTAGCGATTGCCGATGCCCATTCAATTCTCCCTCGGTGGGACTAGCCGACGCGATTTCAATGTTCGAGCTGCCACGGGAGCAGAAATTGCTCGATGATGGATTTTTCTCGCGACCGTAAATTAGGCGTAAGAGAGGACTTTGAAAACCACTATATTAGAGTTGGGGGGATTCCTGGGACACCTGAATGCCACTTACGGACGTTAACACGGGTTATTCCAACGGATAGACTCATTTGTCATGGGGGACTCGAGAGACGAGAGATAACCAGTTTATCAACAACTGTTTATTCAATCAAGAATGAAGAGATTAACGCTGGGTACCGTATTTCAACATTCATGTACGCCTTTATTCTGAATTATTCCTGAATGGATGGTAGGAAATGACCATTTCTATTCGATCTGTAAAAGTATACCTATAAAATTGTGGCGGAAAATAGGGCAACCCTAGCAAGCCCTGCTTTAAACGCTAATCGAAGAGTGTATATATAAAAATAGGTGATCGAGCGAGCACTTGTGAGGGAGGTAAGACTCGAATGTAGACCTCTGTTGGCGAGTGCGGGAAGTGTCGCCATAAAATGACCCCAGGAGAATCGTACTTCTTGTCATAAAGTTGCAATGGTCCTCGTACTTACAACTGGGAAATTAATTGTTATTTAAAGTTTGTCACGTTATCTTTAATTTTAAGTTCCATTGTGTATATCTAGAGATCTGCCGAATCGGTTGGCGATGTGTTAACGCTGCTAACAGCGGTACGCCCCGCGCGAACGAAGCATCATCGCGTCCAGATCGAGCGGATCTTCCACGGTTTAACAAAACGACGAGCACCTTATGGCGAACATTTGTCGAGGGCCCCGGCCGGTGTAATAACAGACGTTAGCCGTGGTTTCGAGCGCTTGATATCACGGCTCCCGTTTGCCATGCGGAATGTTCCGTGCTCGATACCATCGCGGATGGAGTCGCCAGATATTACGGGGCCAGCAGTATTTTCTACGCTGGATTATCTTCAACGCGCCTCTGGAATAGTAAGTCCAACTTCGATCGAGGAAGAGAATCCCTAAGTGGTGTCTTTAAAGTTCCTTCTGTGCCGCGTCGACGACGACTGACGGAATGATTCTTAAAATGAACGTGATTCGTACATTGAACATTTCTATCACCCTTGAAGCCCAGTGAACCATGAAAGACGATGTTCATAAAACGGTAGCGGCGTTCATTTTAAGAATCTTTACCGATTTCCTTCCAATCGTGGGACGTAGAAAAAGGGAAAAGGTTGGGTTGGGAATGCGTCGTACGGAACGATCGTTTCGACGATAGAAATTACCGGATCGCGCAAGGAATAACGATCGGAACTGCGTCACCGTTGTACACCTTCTGGCCTTATTCGTCGCGGCGTGGAAATTTATCGGGCGTCCCGGTCGCGATAAACCGACGATAAAATTCGCGACGGATTCTACGACCGCGGAACGATAAATATAAATCGCGGTTTTGAGCTTTGTACGGAGGCCGGGGCCGCGGTATCGCGATTCATGTTTGCCAAGCTGGATGTTCCGAGGGCCGATACGATCGCAGATCGAGTCGCCAGATATTACGTGGCTAGGCTACGTTTCCAACGTACAGCGCGCGACGCGCGAGCGAACCGGCCGCCGGGGCCTAGCCTTCGATCGAGTTTCCAATCGGGCCCAGATATCGACCAAATGGACCGTCCCGATCGAGATCTGACAGATTGCGCGACGCTCGCACCGCGACGGAACGGATTAAGTTACACATCGGCGTCGATCTCTTCGCGCGTCGACGTCGTCTAATGATCCGCTATTTTTCAAGAAACTGGGACGACAGTCAGGTTCCACTTTAGATTTTTATGTGTCTATCGGCCCATAAGTTCACGTTACTTACTATTTAAAGCATTCCAAGCCTTTGTTTAGATGTTATACGGAGACAGAAATTCAGAAATAGAAATTTTAATTAAATGGCCATTTAATCTTTCCTGGATCGTCCAATTATTGGGGCAAAAACGTAGTTTGAGAAGTGGAGGAGAAACGAGTCTAGATCGTGGTACTCGATCATCGGTTGGGTCACTCTCATTTGCTTCACCCGCTTATCTGTAAATATTCGCTCGGTTTTTATCAGCTGGTCGACGAAGTGAAAGCAACGTTCGGCGTTAATAGGCGACGATCGAGCATGCCGTGTGCGATACGATAGGAAACAGAACGAGATCCAGTCGTCGAGTCGTTGGGATCTCGTAAATTGCCTGCTCGCTGGCCAGCCTGGAGCTGGAAGCCTGGAATCCCAAGCACTCGAGCGTACGTCGAGGGAATACTAAGTTCACCTTCGATCCGGTTGCGAGTCGCCCCGGACCTAGAGCTGCCGCAGCGATTTTCGCGAAGTTACCAAATCTTATTAAAACATGCTAAATTTTGACAAAGTCTAATAATTCTTTGAGTGACTCTTGAATCAATCTCATAATTATCTTCTACCATTTCGTTTCAAACGCTGTTAGCAGTCAATAATTATATTTTGGCTTCGAGTTGACAATAGATTGGACGAACCAATCAAAGAAGTATTGTTTTCAATATTTGGGGGGTCTTGTGTGCGAAACTTGTAGCGGCGTATGATGGGTGAAATTTTGATTTTGGTCCCGCTGGATCGGGGATTTAACGCACGGTGGGCCATCGTGTTTTGCGCCTCCTCCGCCGACGCATCTGGACGCTGCCGGTGCGCGACGGAGAACGACGAGAGAGACCGCGGCACCGTCAATGGGGAACCCCGTGGCACGCACCTGTGTATGTTTTTCAGCGGTGAATGAGCGCCCTCGACGGGGCCAGGAGGGGCGCGGCACGAGTGTGCCGAGGGCTGCGAAAACGTCCTTTTAAAGGGACACGCGCGACCACGCATCTGTCGCAATCACCGCGGCATTGTCAGCAAGCCGGGGCCAGGCGATTTAAATGGGGGTACGCGGAGCCCCCTCGTGCATCCGCGTCCCCCACCTTCTTCTCTGTTATTTCCGCCTGCAGGTTCCCTGCCATTGGCGTCGATCTCGACCGCCCAAAAGCGAAAACTCACGAACGAAATAGAAGAAGGTTGCGAGGTAACAATCGTAGTCTCCACCAAAATATTTCTGTTAAAGATAACATCAACATAATTAAATAACGCAAAATTATGTCAATGTACAAGATTGTATCCTTGCATATAATTTGTGTTGTTTTAACAGCCTATTTTAAGTAGATAAGATTGCTGGAAAACGGTGACTTGAGTGGAATGGGCGTGTAATGGACAGATGCGACAGACACGTGTTCGAACGTAATCTCTTAAAAAATAATTCTCGTACCAGCGGGACGACAGTGTTTACAATTATAACGATGGAAAAGAGTTAAGGGGGCCGAAAGGAGTCGCGTCGACGCCAATGCAGCCTGTGTTTGCACCAGGGCGAGGCGTGCTTTGACGAATTTCGGGTTCGCGCGTGATCCCGCACGCGCCCCGTGGCCCACGTGCGACAGCTTAGGACAGCTCTCGTAATCCGAGAACAGGAGCACCGTTTACGCTAGCGGGCCGCTTCTTTTTCTCGGTTCGGCCTCTCTTGTTTCCGAACCCCTTCGAACCCGGTCCTTTCTTTCCTTTCAAACAGCGCGGCGCGCTTTCTTGTTTCGCGCTCGCGCTCAACTCCGCGGCGCTAAGCGTAAGATGAAACCCGCCAGCGAAACGCTTAAAATGCTTCTGCATCGCTGTACGCAATATCTGCTTATGTGGGACGCCGTTCCCGACCTGGCTAATCTTTCGGATGCCGTGTTGTGGTGTCTTGAGTTTCAACCGAGCTTGCCACGGAACGAATCCACGTCAGAGGGAAAATAAACCGTGCAAAATTTTAACGCGGTTTCGAATTCGATCGATCAAAAGGTATTTTAATCTGGAACCTTATTAATGAAATTGGAGGCTCAGGAAGATATTTTAATTTATGTATTGCGTTTTATTTATCATGTATATTTTAGAAGTATTCACACTCGAGGCTTGCTTTGATCGGTCGAAACGTAGAGCTTACATATAATAGATACTTTGATAGGATACCTATCGTAGATGAACCTTAAATTTCCGCCCCATTCGCAAACAATGACTCCGTACTTTCGAACAGTAATCCTAATGATTCGATGCGACAAGGGATCGGACATTGAGCCCGACGCCGGGAGTGGCGGAAGAATCGACGTCGATCGCTGCACGGAAATAAAAGAGGGAAAACGGTGACTGCGTGTTTTTGAACGGTGATCTCGATGGGCAGATGTAATGAAAGAGACCATAGACTTAAAAGGGGGTGACACGTAGGGTGCTGAGGACACTTGTTGTCTTCCCACTAGCGACAGACGGCTCTTTTCCACATCCTGTCGCCATAGGCGAACCCTTCGTTGAACATAAACCGATGTAAGCATCATGAATATCTCCCGATGCCGATCAACGATTTTAGCATCATATTTCGCAACTTCCTCATCAAACACTCTAAACATCTTGCTTTGATTTTGATTATATCAAAAGATACGTGGATATAGTAAGGTTATAGCTGTAGCGAACAAGAACTCTCGTATAACTATTCCTGTTTTGCGACAAACGTAATCGAACGGTTGCACAAAGACAAAACAAATATCGTTCTACTAGATTACCCGCTTACCGATATCGATTTAGCGACTAATCGAATCTTCGTACGATGTACAATGTTGCACGTCGGAAAAAGATAGCACCTGCGAGCCCAAAAATTGCAGCCACTTATTTCGAGGCATAACAGATCGCTTCCGCGGTGGTTGCATTACAGTCGGCATAACAAAGTTCGTACGAGCGTGGAATCGGCTCGAATAGACGCCATAGCGATTCTAGATGGATAGAGGGAGACGAGCAGAGGGGAAGATAAAGACGACCAGGCGAGAAACCCGGAAAAACGATAGCACGCGATGCGTAACGGAACTGTTGATCGATGCAACCGTAATCCAGATCGGCTACGATCGGCGTAACCCACGATTCGCGAATCATTAATTTTCATCGTGCGCGGTCTTCATTCGCGCGCAGGACGAGATCTATCACCGTGCAACGTGTACATAGACACGTCCGACGGTTCTTTTTATGCCGCCCAGGAACGAGTCCAGGCCACGTCGCGGTCCCTGATCGTCCTGGTAATGATGATATTGCTCGGATTAGAGCCGGAGTTAGAAACGACCGAGACGACCGTCGTTGATCGATAGCTCGTATTCGATGGAATCGCTCCGCGCAGACTGTTGCAACGTTATTAATTACCGGAGATACCGGGGAACGATTTCCATCCCCTCTGAGCTCGAAACTCGCGGAGACGTCGATGAATCGTCCGATCTTCGCCGGATTAAAGCGGGTTCAAAGTTCCGACGCGTCCGTTAATGCATTCGGTTTTTCTTCCGACGATTCTGCGTTTCTCGCGTGAGAAATCCGATATCGGGATATCGCGATCGTTTTCACGATTTGAATTTCCCGCCCTTGCAATTTATCGTTACGTTTGAGTAGGTATTTCACTGGAAGATTGTTTTAAAAAGGTTTGGATCGGTCATTTTGATTACGATAACACAATTGCTATTTAAAATTTAACCCTGGAATGATACACGCAAACGAATAAAAATTTTGATATGGAATAATTCCTCGCGAGGATATTTTTTGCTTCGACCAGGTCTTGATGAAATAAACTGGCGAGGTTTCCTCGTAACTTAATAGTCGTGATTGATCCTCGGACGAGAGGCAGAAAAAAAATGGCAAACGATGAAATTACCGTTTAAGACATATCGATTCTATTAATACCTGGGTCCGAGTTGCCACGCAGGGACTTACGCAACGGCCATTTTGTTTCTACTCCGCGAAACGGCAGTGACAGCGTCGGAAGTCTAATCCAGAACGTGAGATCAGTTAGAATCAAGGGTGCCACGTCGATACGAAGGTATCGAATTATTAATTACCCTAACCTCGAACTCGGCGTAAGTTTGCGTATTATTCTACGGTTACAAAGCTCGACGAGAAGCCGTCTCAATCGTCCGTATTGTCGTTCGAACGATCCATGGGAACGGCGTTTACGTTCCCAACAATTCATTCCTAATTCCGTTAATAATTTGATTTATTGCTTGGTCTTAAAGAATTATTGAACTATTAATAAATCACTAAAATGAAACGACAATACATCCTGTGTACTAACCAAAGTTGTACACCAGAATAGAAAATGGTAAATAATATCTGGAATCTGCGTAAAAATGTATTATGCTGCTGGTTAAAAACTTAATCCCGTTAGGACGAATGTTTCGGCGCATCGAACACGAACGATCGTTAATTATTTCGCGTTGATCTCTGCCATCCCAATAAAGGAGATTACGTCGGATGGAATCACGGTCGAAATCGACCGAAATAATGGTTACAAATGATCCGTTATTTGCATTAATACAGACGCAGGTTTATAAATTGCGCTCGACAACCAGTCAGTAGGACATCGTGTTTCTTTTCAGCGTAATTCATTCGCCCTGGCCCGCGAGTCCAGGCGAATAATACGCGCAGGGGCCCCGAAGAGTATCGTGAAAGATTTATTTCAATCGAATCTGCAAACGCGCGTTTATTTACGATGCTATAACGGTTTAGTAATATTTCGCCAGCGCGACCCTTATTTAGACGAGACAAATTTCCTCGAGTACTTGTGTACAAAATAGAGAACAAAATTTATGCAATTCTTAATCTACAAAACATGATTGTACTTAAACGGATTCCTCGGGGTTTATAGTTATGATAATCGCGACAGAAATTTTTGTTCGCGCCCTGTGCATCACGATACAGCTGTAAACTGCAGACACGATGAAAAATCGCGGTCGAAAACGTTCGGCCATCGGAGAAATTCGCCGATTTATCGTGACGCATGCATCGCAGGTGGTTCGTGGCTCGAAGTCTGCTCGTTTGATCGAACGCCGCGGTGATTGCCTCGACTGATATCTGCTCCCGCATCTCCGGCTAATGATTATTAACCGTGAGCCCTCTTTACCCCATTTTTACCCCCACCTGCGAACCCCTACATGCTTATATATCCATACGCAATCCTCGCCGCGTCCAGCGAGCTATCGAGTCATCCAGGTTAAGGTGGATGGACCTTACACGTGTAGATATCGTACCGGGAGGATCGTGACTCTCGATTCCACGGTGTGAATCGCACGATTTGATAAAGACCGATCGCGAACTCCATTCCTCCGGCCCGGAGGCGCAACCAGAAACTTTCCGAGGCCGCTGAAGATTCACGGTGATCAATACTTCCTCATACTTTTTTAAAAGCTATTATATTTGAGAAAATTTAGATCAATTTTAACTCTTTTCTGTTCAAAAAGTTTTAGCATGTCGCTCAATTATGTATAAATAAACCTTGTCAGTTTGACTGAGAAAAGTGGTATAGTTTCCTTGAAAATAATTCCCACAGGAAATATACTCCGTCGAAGCAATTAAAATTGAGATAATACATTCGGTTGTCTCTACGATGGGTCCCGGGCTTTTCTCTCGCGCGAAGCGTCAAAGGACTATGGAATTTTACGACGACACGACCATCCAGAGGCTGCAGGTTCAGGATGGAAGGAACAGGACGAGGTAATTAAGCTTAACGCGCATCGTCTCGCAAGCCACCGGCGATTCCCGTCCGCGGTGTTTCGCCGTAGGTTTTGCCGCGGCTGCGTTCTGCGGTTTACCGCATGTCCAACACGACCGCTGCGGGCTCTGTGCCTCCATTGGCCATAAACCATCATTACGCTAGTATATACAAGCGCATAAGAGGCCTCGGGACGGATCCCCGCGTCTCTGGCTTCGTCCTACCGGCGCGAGCAACATTCTTCACGAAATTTCTGGTAATATTTCCAGCGGACCGTGCGCCACAGAACACGATCGGAAGCATTTCGCCTCCCTCCGTTAAATCTAATTTAATTTTCAATCGAAGCTGATCGTATTTGTCTTCGTCGGAGGGGAATCCGATACGATTTCGAACAAGCGTCGAAAGTATTGAAAATATCCACCATCGAAACGTTTTATCATATAGTATATAGAATTTTCAATCGTTACTCATCGTATTTGTTATTCGCATTTGTATTGTGGTTTGCGAGTCGTCGCGAAGAGATACAGTAATCCCTTTCTAACGTTCGCTGACTCGATTCTCCAACATGAACGTTATCGAGGGAGGGTCTACGTTATTGCCTGAATTTTTTCATTTTTTCAAGATTTAAATAGATTATTATTATCGAAAATAATATATCTTTGATATATAATCGTGTTCTTTTTAGGATTTTACGGGGATGACTTCGCGAACTTCAGCGAGGGTCCACTGTACACAGTTCGTATGATTAAAAAAGTGGTTTATGAAGCGTTAAGTACCATCGAGAGCGATCGTTTTGGTGTAAAATGATCTTGAACCGGACAATTCTGCCTCCCTGTTATTACGGCTAATGAAGATTCTACCGTAACTCTAAACTCCTTTCGGTTTCACGTCGAAAGGGAAGAACCGGATAGCTTAATTCGAAGCGCGTGACAATTTTCACTTAATGCCCAGCGATATTCCAAGAGCGTGTACGTTCGTAATTGTAATAGACCCATTAGGCGGCTCAGGCTCGCAGGAAGGATCGACATTGTAAAAGAACCAGACCGATAACGCCTAACCTGCGAATATCGGGTCTCGGGCGCGAGGTAATTGGTTTAATAATATAATCAGTGATAATTTCCAAGTTAACGGTGTATGTCCGCGCATGTAAAATCAACTATAATTCCCATATGAGGGAGAAGGAACTGTTAAGGGGAGGTACGACGATAAAACTGGAACCGTTAAAGATCAACATAATTAAACGGGTATTTATAAAGCCTGGTATTGGTGCATAGGTATCGGAACGGGGCGAAAAGAGGCGGTTACATCTAGACGGCGAGATAATTCGACTTCTTATCAAGCCGCGTTAAGCAGTTTTGTTCATTAACCGGCAAGAAGTGTACGCAGTGGTGATCTCGCTCTTGCAACAGTCCGACGTAATAAAACGTGTTGCCGTAACAGCTCCTACGGAGCACCAACGGCCGCTGACTACTTATCAATTACAATAATGGGACTATTAAATAATAATGGCGAACACATTAGGTGCAAGACCTTTTACGACTTTTATACTGAAGGGTAGGTGTTAGATGGTGCTTCGGATTTATAGATGATGTAGTACAAACACTATATCGGCGGGAATTGTTCTTCGATCTGGTAACAATCGTCTACAATCGCGTGCTCGCCTGCCTCTCTTAAAAATTCTAAATACATTTCAGAATTTATATCGTGTATAAAAATCGTAAAAACGAACCTGTCCATTATGTTTCCTTCGCGTCGATAAATTAGGGCACGCATAATTACGGCCGCTATACCGTTCGACGAAGTTGTGATACGATAAAAAATGAAAGAGTGACTCTTTATCCTCGAAAGCGTTCGCGACGCAAGAACCGATGATTGAGATCGAACGCGATCGCGGCGATTAATTAAAGGTAACGCCCTGATTAAACCGTAAAGAGGAGCCCCTCGCTTTACACGCTCCTCCCCAATTAATTTCCCGCAATTACGCGTTTATCCGTAAAGGAACACCGGCAACCGGTTCGTACACGGCCGCGATAAAACGAAACGCGATCGGCGCGGGTCGATCGACGGACTCTCGGCCGCCAATTACAACGAAATATCTCGGCTACGTTCGACGATCGAATCCGCTTCAATAAAACGCTCATATTCGAGCACCGAGAAATTAGCGGGGAACGCGTGGCGATCCTTGGGTGCCTCTCGAAGCGAACTTTACGAGCCACAAAGAATCGAGGGATAAAAATAGAGGCTACGAACGACGGAGTCCGGGGCGAACCGCGCCGCGAACGAATTTAATTCTCGCTCCGAGCGATTCGGCACGCTTCGCGATCAACATCGATTTCTGGATACCGAACCACGAGCGTGTCATTCGTTCTATTAACCGGTGAGCTTCTTGCATTATCGTTCGTCGGGCTCTTTTTCCGCCGGTTCTTTTTATTAATCTTTTCTGCTCACCTTTTTTCTTTTATCTTTCATTAAATTCTCTTTTTGCTTGTCTCGTAGCTTGTACCGGCCAGGTAACAACGTGGCGAGCAGCCATCCAATTCGCCGTTCGTGTTGCGTCGATTCCACGGGGGTTAGGCACGGGAACGGCCTTCTTGGACCGCCTAGCGTGATCCCGAATGCCCACAAAAAAGCACTCTCTATAACCGTGATACATGCTACAGATTTAATTGGGCCGCCGGATACCTGGCCGGTTTTATCCTCTGCGTCGCGCTCGTACCCGTCAGTGCCACTCACGGGGATATCTTGGGAATCTCTCTCGCATTTTCCACTCGCCTTTTCCTCCTTCTTCCCCAGAAATAAATTGTAAATAGTTCTGACCTATTCCCATCTCTCGAACAATTTTATAGAATCCTATTTGCAAAGAATCGAGAGTCATTTAAAGAGGTCTTTTTCTATTGTACTATGATTTATCACCGACCCCTTGTAATTGGCGTCGAACGGAACCGAGAATATCGCAAGAATACACCGTCTTCGAATTTCCGTTCCTTTTGTTTGCAGAAACTCACAATGCCACCCGTTCAGCCCCCCTCGCGGATCAGCCGGGCGTCTGGTGGACGTCTAAGGCCGTGTATCGCGTAGGCAAACACCCACGTCTTATCATTCAACCGGGAATTGGCCGCGTTGAATACGCACGGCAGTGGCGATTATTGTTGCTAACGTACACGAACTCGTTGTGTATCCGTCGAACAAGGAAGAAGCGTAGGTATGGTTCGAGGATAGTTCCTAGTACGTGTTCATCGGCAGCGAATTAGAGTCGATCGACTCCCCCTCGTGTCGTTCGTAATTCATCGTGTCGGGGGGAAGCAATGATTCACGAAATGGACCGCGTTTCGAGATATAAAATAGACAATCACCTATTTGTGTATCCAAGTATTAGTAAAACTAGTAAAAGCCCACTAAAATACTTAAAACAACACGATATCGTAACTTATTTAACTGTTCCTACTGGGCAAACATCGATTCGTTTACGATTGTTCTTCGTACCGGCTAAATTAATGATTCACGGTTCTAATCCCGATTCCGCCGCGTTGCTGGAGCTCAACGAGGTTAATTAATCGGTTGCATAATCCACCCCGAAGCTAGCTTGTCAATCTCCCTTTGGCTCTCCCCGGCTGTTGTCTCTCTCGATAATTTCAACATCCGCTTGACAAATAGTGCACGAATTTGTTGCGTCGCGGGCCCTCGTTCTATTGACACATCGCGGACCGGGCGGCGATCGGCATCGACGCTCGCCCCCGGCGGCTTTCTACGTTTTCAGCCGTGGATCTAGATAATTTGTGATTAATTAGACATTATAAGCGTTATTGATGGGAACAGCGGGGCCGGGGCGAACGGAGAACCCCGCGCGAAAGACGGACGAAGGAATGAACGGACGGACGGACGGACGGATGGACAGACGGACGAGCGTTACGGAGATCGGATCAGGAACGGTAGGTGGTCCATCGAGGCTCGCCAGCATCCACTCTCCTCCGAGGAGAACTCTCTCGCATCTCTCCGAGTACTCCCGAGCTCTCCTCGTTTCGTTCCGTCCTCGTTCGACCGCCTTCGCACACCATCTTGCTCTCTTCGTTGGTCGTCTGGTCGGGTCCTCTTCCTTCCTCCGTCGCGTTTGCTCCGGTCCCCTCCTCGGTCCCAACCTTTTGTCCTCTCCTTCGCTCCTACGTCGTTCACCTTCGGTCTCTGCGGTACCACCTTCCCCTGGTACACGCTGTGGGTACACGGAACTCTCTTCTCCTCGTCCACCAACACACGATTCGACTACCATCGGGGTCTACGTAGCCGGGGATACGTACGAGAGGTACAAGGGTGATCCGTTGTGCGAGCTTCTTCCTCCGCGTCGACGATCCCTCAGAGCACCGGACCCGGACAGACGAGGCCACCGATCGAATCTCGCCCGGAGATCTCTCCTTTTTCCTCTCGCCCCCTCCTTCTCCTCCATCTTATCCACGGGGACCGTCGAATCTTCGTCGATCACCCAGACTCGAGGCGCGACTCCGTTGCTCACGTTTCCCCCGGGTGACTTTTTCCCGTCGCGAATGGCGCATACCGCCGTCTCCTTCCTGTCCCAGACGCTGACCCTGCGGGTCGTTACCTCTCGAGAGCCATCCCGGTGGCCCCGTTGACGAGACACGACCGCCCCTGGCACGGCCGACGCACCGCCAGCAATCAAAAAGACGACCAGGGACGCCTGCGGTCTGTGGACGGAACAGAGAGATGCACCGGCGAGATGTTTTCGTGTAATTCGACGTGAAACGACCATCGATACGGACAGGTGGGACCGTGTACAGGGTGTACCATAACACGCGGGGAGACACTTACACCGGACGACCTGGATGGAAACTGGTATTTCCGTTGCAGTCATTTTTGCGCAATGGAGAATCCAAGATGCAGAAACGCTGTAGAATTTTTCGACTATAGAAGTATTATTCTATCAGATTTTGTAATTATTGTCAAAGTGTGAGCGACTGAATTGTACGACGACTATTTCTATATACATTCAAAACATAAAATTTTCGTACAGTTGTTGTCAGACATTTTTTATTTACAATATTCTCAAATATTCTCTTGATTCTAGATTCACTGAACGAAAGTGATAACGGGGTACAAAAATGGCTATTGCTCGGGAACAATATCGAATGTTTACATTAATTTTTTCAGGCAATTTTACGTGCCAGGTGACAGCTATCACGCGTTATGATGCATCCTGTATAACACACTCCTGTCTACTTGACAATTATTCGTAACCGTTTTGTAGCGTTTGAAACAGCGCGTCTTCTCATTGGAGGATCGTTGCTGGACGCGGCATCGGAGTCCCTTCTTGACTGGCTCCGGTTATTGCGGATCCTAATTTACGTCCAGCGTTAACGTCACCGATGAAAACGACGCGCAACGTCGCGATCAATATTTCATGCGAAAGATAATTAACGACGCGATAACGCGAAATCGTATGCAGGGGCGGATCCGGGAGCCTCGATCGGGTATGGCGAAATACGTAAAAGTATATTTTATAACCATCTTTTGGAGATTTGATATTTATTTATTAATTACAACCACCTATATTATGCTATCGACCTTTATATACCTAAGTTCCATAAGAGAGTTTCATTTTCCTCTTTTTCCAAATGGTTTTCACCACAACTCGTTCAATTAATCATACGAAAAAAGATAGCAGAGAACAATTACTCCTATAGTTTTTGATGATTACTTCCTTCGATAGACTGTTGTACTAGAAAATATATGAAACTTTTCTTCGACGATTTTATAATTACTATTCGAGATGCAATTTTATTACAGCCGGGGCGAATCGAAAAATTTGAGAAAGTAAATATATAGTCCTATATCTGTCATCATTACGAAAAAAATCTCCATAAATACGGACACTATAAAATTGGCCATATTAGTGGCCAGGCGGCTATCCCTGTCATTATTATATAGGGTATACGACCGCCGCAAGGTCTCAAGAGTCAACGCTAACCCTCTGCAATAAAAATTCTTTGTAATATGATCGGTAAATATCAAGATTTCGCGCTTCATCGATGGAAGTAGTTATTGGAAATATTGCTACGTAACTATCTATGTAATTTCTAGACTTGTGTGTCTATTCGTTCCTACTCTAGGAGGAGAAACATGACACTATTATAAAAATATTAATGAAACGTTATAAAAAACTGTCTAAACTTTCAAGTGAAAAAATCCTTCGAAGAATTTGGTATCCTATTTTCCTTTCCAAGGACTAAAATATATTCGGATACCACTAAACTCCAAAATGCTGCTCCGAAAAGACATTTCCATAATACTAATTAGCGTAGAAAATTTTTCCACGCGTGCTTGAGGATCGAGTGTGCGGGGAGTAAAATCGAATCTGACAGAATAGTTTCGCACAAAGTATCATTAATCGAGAGCCATATTAGAGAGGCTGTGTCGACCTTGCGTTCGTAACTCGGTAATGAAACTCGATCTCCCGGGATGCATCGAGGAATTTCATTCAGCTGGAATCCCGGCGATGCTTCTCAAGAAAAGAATCGAACACGCGCGCGTTTGTCCCGCGGCGGTGTCCTCGACCCTGTTTCGCGCCATTTTGCACGCCGTTCGAGGCTGAAACCGCCGCGATCGTCTTGAAACAATCGAATTAGCGGCCAGATAGCAATTATCCGGTCAGCCTCTAAAGATTACGGAGCAGTAATAATCATAGAACTTAAAATTTGAATCAATGAATACTCTCACTTAACTTAACTCTTCCGTATCGTTGCACGTACGTTTTCTGATTCTTTAATGATGCACCATCAGAAACCATTACTGCTCCATAATGATAAATCAAAACGAAATGAACGATCATTCGACAAAAGTTCCGACGAAGTGGCGACAGAGCGGCTACCGACAACGATTAGTATTTATTCCATTCGCTAGCCCCCCCTGTATTTATCTCGATTGGTCGACTGCTCGCCTGCTAATACGATAATTCTTATCGGGCGCCTGTTTCGAATGGACGAAAATTGGGCCTGGCTCGCCGCCGCGAAATCTCGACGCACGGGGCCTCTCGCGTTATGGGCTTTTTCCATGAACACGATCTCGGTAATTGAGGCTGGTCGAGGTCGTGGTATTACTATTTTTAACGCGAAATCGATGGGGCACTCGATGTAAGCAGATACCAGCAGTTTGGATTTTGGACACCGTACGGTGAAGCTATCGTTACCGTGAGAGTGGATGGCCCATAGGTCTTCGGTTGGTCCGATCAAATCCCTTTGGATAGATTTTATCTTCCAGAACACAGAAGACTATTTTGTTAACTTTACAGGGACTCGACGGATGGTTTGCTGGATGGACAACGCGAATCCAGCCTTAGAGAGTCCGACAGGATGCACGGAAGTCGCAGTGAAAGCGACAAGGAAAGTCTTACGCAACTCCCACGACGGAATATAAACTGATATGTTATTAGAATATAGCTAATTCGTAATTAACGAGACAGATAGTCTTTAAATCGTTCAGGAAATATCGCGTGCTATTTTAATCAGTATAATTTTGGAGAATTATACAGGAACTGTGAATCGAAACACTTAAAGAAAGATGCCCATCTCCGAAGCGTGTGATAGTGTGAGAAATGTTGGGAAGCACCGATCCAGATGAACGAATAAATAGTTTCACGTGAAATATCCGTGAGTCATAGTACGTATATTAATTAAAATAAATTCTACGCGGCAAGGAACACCGATACCAAACCACATCGTCCGCGGCGCTACCGTGTAATCTAACTTAGCCCCAGCTTAGCTCGGTCGTGTTCTTGACAATAACGAAACATTACTGTCATCATGCTTAATCGCGCGTCATATTAATCAGCATTTCTCCGTTCACCAAGCTCCTATAATCCGGCGTTAACTACTTCCCGGCTCATTTCGAAACTTTCATTTTTACGGCACTCGCGTGTTTCGAGAGAGACCGACAATCCACCTTATCATCGCCATTAAAATTAACTCCGGAGACGGACGCGCAAAGATGCAAAGCAAAAAAATAACAAAACGATGCTTCCACCATCAAAATCCAAAATTATTGCAAACATATTATTCGGATAGCTTGTCACAAGCTTCTTAAATACTTTGCAAGTTCTGTAATGCCTACAAATTTTCATTCTTGGGGAAACTAAACAGAATGGGCTTCCATTCCTCTAGAATTCTCTAAAGTAATCATTATGCTAGCCTTTGCAGTGTCTTAAGAAATAGAAATTATGAAGTATTGTCTTTGAAACGTATACTTGTACGTAATCACTGGTTACGAATCTTATCGAATACCTATGCAATGAAATAAAGAGACGGTTATAAAAACGTAATGTAAACAGTAAAATAGAACCTAAACATGCTGTAATTCTAGAGTGAGAATAGTATTATAACCGATGAGGCTGCAAGATCAGATGGTTAATAATATGCAAAAACCACCTGTTGGCGGTTCTTAAAGCTAACGGTACTTCGAGTGCTTGTTAACGTCAAGAAAAATGGAGAAATTCTATAATTAAATTAATCTTCTTCGTGACTTAAGCATATGTTTGTACTTGATTAAAGCACATTATTGTAGTATAAACATTTTTTATTTAACGCGTTTGGAACGTCGTATCAATATAACGATCGATCAAGAGGATCGATTTTCGGAAAAGTTTGCAAAACTCTAGTGGGAACCCTTCACCGAATGTTGCGTACATTCGTGAAACCTGACAAAGACTGTTTCAGGTATACGTTACCATGCGTCGCGCACGGGCGTCTACCTGCTTTATATTGCTCAGTAATGCGTTGCAAAATATTCTCTTGCGAAATCAGATAAAACTGACTCACCGGCCAGGCTGCGTGGACGAAAACGTTGTATTTTCAAGGAGCAACTCTTTTTCAAGGTGACGCCGCGTCTCCCGTGGAACCCGCCGACTAAACGAATCCACGGTTTCCCGTACGCGAGTATCCTGCGACCGGTCGTCCTTTTTCCAGCTCGTTCTTCGACCGCCGCACGACGGCCAATAATCGTAACATCTCCCTCGGAATTCCAGAGATCGAGGAGGCTGGCCGAGAGACGTCGTCTTCTAATGAGAAAGCCTTGGCTGTCCTCTCGTTGCCTCCACGCGCCTCCGAAGATCCGCCAACCCTTTCCGTCCTTCGAGTGTAAAATTCTGTGAACGTTCAGGCACCTACGAGATGATTCATGCTCCGTGCCCGTCCACGTGGAAAACCGTGAGACGATGGGATCACGATCGACGCGTGTCCGTGTACAAGAATATTGCAAAATGAAGATTACTTTCTATAAGTATTGCAAGCATACACGCGCTGGTGTCGCATCGATGCGATCATTGCTTTCTTATTCCGGCATTGAAATCACCAACGTCCCGTACTACGTAAACGTACGAAAACGTGTTTATTATAGCGTTAATATTTTATCGAAGATGAAATTAATTCTTGTACATCTCACACATACAACACAATGTGTGCTCTATCCTTTATACTGATGAAAATAACTTTTACAATAGCCACGATTCATTGGGAGCGAACACTTATTAACCCAACAATGGATTCGATCACCGACAGGACTTATTCAGATCTGTTTTCCATTGGATAGATCCTAGTACACCATTTGCCAACTAACCAGAGGTTACGAGATATACAGAGTGTCCCGTGAAATATTCAACAAAACTTAGCAGATCGTTCTAAACAAGAAATTTCATATACAATATTTTGAAACGTGGATCGAATGCCATGAAAGTATAAATTTTGTCTTCGTCATTGACGATCACTTATCTTTCATGAATGATTATTATTGGATCTTCCGAAGCTTTCAAAACATAAACGAAAAGAGATTTTCATACAGAGATTTTTGGTGTATTAAAAGATTTGTTTCCACGACTTTTTGTCGCTGGACATGTCGATGTATCTATTCGACACCCCGTGTGTTTTCGCGTACGGTGAAAGAAGCATCGATCGAATAAGTCGGGGAGAAAATATCGCGAAGGTATTGTCTTCCCGGCGGACGTGTTTCGCGTCGGGTGCCCGGAATTCATCAAGGTAGGTGCCACGGTTATTGGCTGCAAACGAAGTCGAAGAAACAAGAAACACCGAGAGATGAGAGAACGGAACAAAGAGAATCGCGAAGAGGGAACGAAGCGGTTGGAGAGGGGTCACGCTTGTTGGCACGAGCTGCCTCGAGAGCAGCTCCTTCACGCAGGACTCGTAATTACCCATCGATCGTCCCCGATCTACTCTGCTCGGCCTTCTATTTCGAGATTCACTTTTTCCCCGTGATTTTCTGCTTTTCTTTGTCGCCATTTTTGCTCCCAGCCCGCGCTCCGTTTCACAATCGGCTCCGATTCCCACCTTCTTCTTCGCTCGCTACGTGACCGTTCGGTTTGTTGTCCGCGGTCGACAGTTACATGTCGTCTGTCTTTAGCCGTCTTTGCGGTAATTATAGAGGGACGTTGAACCATCGCCTCCGGAGAACTCCAAAAATGCCAATTGTCTTCGCGGATTTACGCGAGACTCGACCCGAGTCGTTAAGAGATGCACTCCTAGAGGCAACTTCTGTGAACTTCTTGCAACGGATCTGTTCGATCGATCGAAATGCAGTTTTGCAAAAACTTATCGGTTAATCGGGTATCTAAAAAGAATGGTCAATTCTATTTTTGTATTTATAACCATTTTTCGGTTGATTGTGATTTCGTTGGGAGGAATCGAGCGGAGAACCACTGCTCGCAACATTGCACGGCCGGGTCCGTTGGTAGATCCTTAATGAGGCGTCGATTAGATCGGCCCGATATCGAGGATCCAGAGGATTCACGAAGCATCGCGATGACGAATCGTGAAACACGACCCCAGAGGATTTCTTTTGTGACGCAAAACGAACGTGGAGTCCCTCTCCTTTTCTACGGGAGAACAAAAACGACCAAAGTTCGAATCTTTCGGATTAGATAGGTGGAATATTGTGGGTCCAGAAACGTCCCACAGTCGTTCGAAATCCTAAAAAGCTAGCCAAACGATGGGAAATAAATTAAAAATAAATTGGTAATTTGGGACTTTTGAGCACCGTGGGTGTCCGGCATGGAATCGTCAGGCCCCCGTGAATCGAAACGTTTGCCCGCGATGCTGAAACAGGGCCCAAGGCGATCGGTAAGCCAGGATCAAACGTGACAGATCATTAATTGCATTTATTGGGGCCGGGCGATCGAGAGATCATTCGAGGCGTGGGTCGACAGATGAAACGTCGAGGAGGTCGCTGGATGTCGGTCGATCGACGATAGAACGGAAAGAAGAGCCAGAAAAAGAAGAACGGATTTTAAGGCCCCGGATCGTCTGGGCCCGGTTTTCGTTCGGCAGCTTTTACGATTCCGATCGCGGTATTATTAGTAGGACGTTTTATGATACTCGTGTTCTGTGTCGGGTATCCCTCTAGCCGATGTTTTGCGTTTACAGGTGCACGTTATTCGAGACGGTCTTTACACGATCATTCGAATAAATTAGACAATGTCCGCTGGAGGGGAGAACGGGTTTGCCTCGAGTCGGTAACGCCGAGATTGATCCGCGAGTTTCTCTTTATTACATTCTGCGTTTGATTAACTGCCGTTCGTGGTGCGCTCGAAAAATTACGGAGGCTATGAGATTGCGTTAATCGCGTGCGCGATGATAATTGAAATGAATTGTGGCACGGAACAGAAAAAACTGGCCAAAAGTATATTCTAAAATGCAACGGATTGTTAATATAATAACTAAGTAGTCTATACTTTTCGTGAAAATCTAAAGAGCGATTAAATAAAATTTCGTCTGGATTGGACTGAAATAACAGAAGTTACAGGGAAATCACAAACACACAGAGTTCGAGTTTTTCGTTGCTGACATCGATTTCTAGAGTTATGTTTGCTATGTAAACGCTAGTTAACTTCGTTTTCATGCTCGCAAATCAAAATGGCATTGCAATTAATGAACTTCGTTCGAGTTTAATGGCCGTATTATTAGTTCGATACTCGTTTCCCAGCAAAAGTCCTCTCCTACAAATCTAATTATACAGTTCTTACTTACGCGTATCCCCAAGGAAAATCTGCTATACCCCCGAAAGAAGGAAACCAGAAAATCGAACGTCGATGGAACAAGAATTTAGCCACGAAACGAAGTACGGTTCGTCGACATTTATAACCGTTCCTGAATCCCATTCTGCAGTTACTGTTATTGACATAAGCGACTGGGAAGACGGAGCTGCTTCGATTCGATTTCGAGGGCAAATCGATACCCGGAGTGGAAGATTGCTCCCCCCGAAGTAACGGAACCCACTCGTCAATACTCGGCAACCGTTCGATCGATGGCCATGTAATTGGCCTCGTAAAGAGAGGAGCGCGAAACAGCTCGAAAAAGACGCTTATCGCGACTGGATAGCCCCGATTTTTAATAAAAAAAAAACGATTTGCGACAGGACGCTGCGTCGTTCGTCGACAGGATTAATCCACGTTGACGCCACATTTCCTCGAATAAACAGAATTGCAATGGAATTTATACGATACATTGCGGGACTGTAGAAATTATCATATCGGTATAAATAATATTTACGTGAATCTGGAAATATATTATTATATTTTTCTTTGACGTAAACGCGTCGTGGATCGGTGTTCTCACGAGGCGACGAGCAACCGTTTCGTCGGTTGCTTTCTGCAAGCACGTCGACTGGAAGAACGATCGGAACAGGCGTAAAACAGAGCGGCAAGAACAGCTCGCCGGAGAATTATTATAACTGTTTTTAAAATCACGGCGAACCCCGTTGCGGCAAAATCATAATTTCCGATGAATATTGGATGCATAAAGAACAAGCAAAGGGAAGGGGGTTGGAAGGAGAAAAGTTTTTGTCGGGCAACGGACTGCTCTCTTAGCTAAGATCGTCGGAAAGGCGAGGAGGATGAAGATGTCTAGCGAACGGAAGCTCTTAACGATTTCCTCCTCGGGCTGGACGTTACTTTGGCTGAACGACCGAGTGACTTGCGCGATAATTTAGAAATTGGATGCTGAGTCATGAGAACTATTTAATAAGTTCATGGAAATCGTTTTTGCACCGTCCAGTGTATAATTTATCTGTTCCCCCCTGGATCAAATCATCAATAACAGTGCGAACGTAGTAAAGAAAATTATATATTATTATATACGCGACAAAGTTCGATTCACTCTAAGAAAAAGAAACGTGGAGAAGAATTTGTAAAGTGTTTTTCGTTGAATCCTCGCGAGCTGGATGCGCGAATACGTCTGCTACGACCGACGACGTTTGTCACAACTGTTTTCACTGGATGCTTCGAGGACGATAGGATAAACAGTTCGCGATAGTCGAGTTGTGTTTGGGGAGAACCGGTTCGATGGTGAGAGTTTAAGAACACCTCTAACTTGTCAGGGGACATTCGATAATATTTGTAATACGTTGACGCTGATTTACGACGATTTTGAGCCGGTGGCTGGCGAGGGACTTATTTAAAAATCTTTGCTACGAATCTAGATCCAGACCAATGATAATTAGAAATTTATGTTCCAATCTCCCTGAAACAAGAGACGAATACGATTTACAAAAAGACGTGCTCTTATTATTTAAAATAGTTTCGTGGCCGTCCAGAAGTACGGTGACGCAACGAGCGATCCTACTCCAAATACATCGCGCAATTTCGTTCGCGAAGGAAAGGAGACGACGCAGAATGAAATTAACGAGTGGCATAAATTTCGTAATGCACCTTCCACGCGAGTACACCTCCTCGAGACGAGGATCGTGGCACTCAGAGGAGAAAACAAGGCAAAGATCGGATAAGACAGAGAGGACAGTGGAACATGGAACAAGAGACACTGCGGGGTCTCTTCCTCTTCGTTCGCCAGACTCTCGAGGTGGACCCTTCGTTATGCGTCTTAAAACCCGGAACAGAATACGCGACCGAAGAACCGCTTCTACCTCCTCGACTCATCGATCGTCACGACGATTTTATAAACGTTCCTCGGAAAAATACCTCCGGTAAATTACTTACAAAATCGATAAAGTAATCGTAGTAATTAATTTAAAAAATTCTCGTCCGTTCAATGATAAATACAAGACCATTTACTTCGAATCGGAGAATTATCATTATTTTTTGAAAGAAAAGACGCTAGATCGAGCAGTGTATAGCTCAAGAAATGCCCTACTTTCGAACTACTAAATTCGTTGTACTCGCGGAAAAAACCGTTCGTGGTATCTTTTCGTGGAGGAGTGCGTTGGTCAAGAGCACCACGGCGACGGTGTTTTAAATAAACGTTCGGGGCGGCGTATCGGATACACCTTTACCTGTACCAACCTGTCCGAGCGACGTTCGGTGTCGGGGTACCCGAGAACAAACGTCGTATCTGCGCTAGAATCGTAAAGGCACGAGTTTTACGAGCCGTCCCGTGAAATTAATACACGTGTCTGGCATTCTCTCGAATTCGGTGCCGATTATGTAGCCAGACCTAACCCGAGACGCCCGTGGCCGTGGCCGCCGCGAACGTGACGTCCCGACCTTTTATTTATTTTCCAGTTTCGGGTTTCCTGTCTCCCTCTGCCCCCCTCCGACGCTACCTGGTCGGTTGTCGTGGTCGCTAATTGATCGCCGGGTAATCCGAAATGCAAGAGGCTGGCCGCTCATTACCGTAATGAACAATAAGGCGGACCGTGCCCGCGTAATGAGCCACGTCTTGCTGTCTCGTCCACTCGACGATGGACCAGGGGGGTTGAGGGGTTTTCGAACGGGGTGGAGAGAAGCTAAAGGGTGAACGGGACCAAGGCGACTTCCTCCGCGTTCGATGGCTTGAATAAATGAGCCGGTGACGCCGGTGCTGGGCTCTTGCACGATGGAACCGTCGCTACCGTGTCCGGGAACGATCCATAGTTGAATACTTCCACCCACACTGTCGACTTTCCATCGAAAAAACTGTTCAGCAGATGTAATCTTTTTTCTTAAATATCTTCGAGACTAAGAGAGTTGATAATTTGCGTTGAGAATAAACTGTCACGCGACAGAGTATCGATATCGACATTTTCTGATTCCATCGAATGACGTTGCAGGTCCCGATGGCTTCTTTCGCGAACGAAACGAGAAGTTCTATCTGTAGACAGAGATCAGGTTGCGCGATGCAAGTTCTCTTTTTGGGGTACTTTGGAGTTCGAAGGGCTGGGTGGAAGGAATTCATCGCGAGGCTTTATCAGATGTTGTTACGCTTGTCATGAATAGGTATCCCCGCGAAAATTAACGCACCGTGGAGCGTCAAAGAATATGGACTCCATTCGGCAACGGACAAGGTATAGCGAAACACGGTGGAACCTTTTCATTCGTGCACGCGAAGAAACCTCTTCTCCATTATTCGCGCTTTGCTAAAAATAAATCGATAGGATGTTTTAATTCACCGTGTTGCACTTTGTAAATTATAAGCGAAGAGCAATCGTATCGTTTCTTTTCTAAAAGTCATCGGTACGACGGGATAAATCCGATTGGAAAGTATGCTACACGCTTGATAATTCGCGTGGTTTGTGTACCGGTTACTATCGAGCAATTATTAATATTATATTTATGTAGAGCGGTACCGTTTCGAGGCGAGCCCGATGAAGAAGAGAAAGGAAGGCATTTTTACGTAACGGACGATTATCGGGATCGGGGAACGCGACCGTGCTAGATCGTTTCGTTAATTTTCGATCTCAAGCGAGCATTTTATCGAGAACACCGACACGACGGACGCAGGAAAGGCTATCTTGGAGATTTTCTGCGCTATCGAGACAACGATGGACTTTTATTGCCGTCAGATCGGGAACAGATAAAACAGTTTCCGAACCCTTTGTTAATCTCACCCGGTCGATGATTTTGTAACAAGAACGATCGTAGGCGTAACCGTGCCGATCGATGCCCGTAATTGTCTGGGACGCGGAATGTTCTGACGGTTGTTGCAACTTTTCTAGCAACCGACGCCGGACTAGGATCGATGACGAAATTGATTTTAACCGTACAATTTCTCGCTGTGTCGTGAATCTTCAGCTGTTGAGAAAGATTTATTAGAACCGCGGGGATTCGTGGCCGGGGGATAATTATAATAATATTGTTACGATAGGGCTCGGAACGAAGGAGAACGGGTAGCCATTGTTAAACTCGTGGAACTGAACGGTTGAATCGAATTGTAACTATATTGTTGCAAAGTCCCAGAAATGGTTTGAAAATCACGATGTACAATTCTAGAAAAGATAGAATAATGTAAGTTTTCACGGAAGTACCGTTGTTGCAACAGGGTTGAAACGAAAGAAAACAAGAGCACCGTTGGTTGGCGATTGTCAAACGCGTGGAATTGTTTCGCAAACATCACAATGTGTGCCACAAGGCGTTACAATGCGTCTGCGATAAGAAGTCTGGCGACGACAATGGTGGGGAATTTCGAAATGCATCCACAGCCGCGTTTACGCGAGTCCCATGAAGCAGAACAGGATGACTGATACTCGTAACACCTGATATCGACAATTTTGAACACTCGAGGCTCGATACGGAGGATTCTGGATACTTCAGAGTCGATAGCAACGACTCTGGATTCCCCAGACCCAATAAAAATGTTTCTGCACTCGTGGAACTTGATACTAACGATTCCAGACTCACGAGATCCAATGAAATCGATTCCTTGCTCTTAGGAATTTATTGAATCTTGAACTTGTAGGATGGGACCTGATACAAAAGACTCTCGATTCATCAGACTCGATGTAAACGACCTCGAATTGTTGGGGCCCAATAGTAACGATCCTAAACTCGGTTGCGAGACCATCATCGACCCTTGTGTTATACTATTTATCTTGCACTAGTTATGGTTGTAATACAAGCGATCAAAATCCTTATTTTCTGTATAGGTGGTCGCAGCAGTGTAAACGACCGTTAAGAGTCACGTTGCAAGACGTAAGACAATAGCGAGACGCGTCTCGAAGAATGTAAAGTACCCACACGTATTTCTTTCAAGAGATTAACGCGGGTGGTGCAATCGATGCACACGAGACACAGCGTATTATCAGATGTGCACGTCTGGGAAATGCACTTCCGTTTTTTAAGGCTCGCTTATGTTTCGTCGCGATTAATTCCCAAGATGTAATAACCGTGTTACGCGCGAAGAATGTGAGTAACACCGGCGGTAGCAGGACGTAAAATTGCAACAAGAACGTTCTTTCATAAAAATAGAAACCGCACGCGCAACCTTTCATTGCCGCTTTTCTTGCACTATGCACCGAACACTAATCTTATTAATTGCACGTTAAGATTTTTTTTTTAGCGACGTTCGTGATTTTCTGTTTTCATTCTGGGAACGATTGCATTCCTCTGCAACGATATGCTAATTCCTTGTACGGAAAAACTTGAAACACCCACGTTTAATGCCGTCATCGTTGTTGAATCACTTCTTCGCGTTCACAAACAGTACCGTTGCTCAGAGAAGGCTATACACTGGGTGAATAGTAATTTTAATTATAATTATCGTCTACGACACTAGTGTTTGAAAAACAAGTCCTACCCTAACAATGAAAATATATTGTGCGATACCCCAATAGAATTAAAAGGACAAAGCGGGGGATCGTTCGAACACATTATCGTAAATTTCGTCCACAATAACGCGCTAAGAGCACAGTAACAAATAAAGAAAACCCCAGCTAACGTTCCCTATCTAATCGTTTCATCAACCCATTAAATCTTAGCGTTTTTAGGGACACGTTTTTCCTTCCCTTCGCCGTTAAAGGAAGGATTTTTCTCTACTCGTCCTACACTGTTTCCCAGCTAGTACGTTATTTTGATACTTAAAATTTGACTATTTCTAAATACTCGTTAAAATTACCACAGAAGGGCCGAAAATTAATTTGTAGACCAAACATACGAGCCGTATAAGTGGGATGACCTGTTAGACCGAAATGTTAAACTGTTAATAACCAATAAAATCGAAGATACGAACGAGAAGAATCCTCGAATAAGACCTTCTTTTTAACGTTTCTAGGTGCACGTGAACCTTTAATGGCCGCCGATCATCTCGTAACACGTAAGTACAGCCTCACTCGTAAACCACATAAGCTCCTCGTTAACCCCATTACATCGGAGCGCACGAATAGAGCGATATCCTGGCATGGGAAGCCCATAGTTCTCGCGTAGGTTTCGAGTCGCAGTCGGGCTTCGTCGATATTGGTCCGATACAGATAAGCAGATAGAGGTATAATGACGAGGTCTGGAACGTCCCAGGCGAGGTACGTACGCGTCTATTCGAGGATGCTAACTAAGATGGTATCTGAGGCCCCCCGCCGGGGCCCCCATGATGTATCGATCCCATATGCCCCCGTCTCAACCCCGTTGGTATTCGCCGCACCACCGACCACGAACCACTTCGGGTCGCTCAAATTCCCAACCAGAATGGCGGTCGAACACCGATACCAACACCAAAGGTGACTCTCGAGGAAGGCCAGACCCAGGGTCAAAACATTTTGTCCTTTAAAAACTATCGCACTCCGGACGAAAATTCTTTCAACAAAATGGTACCCGAGCATCCAACATTGTTCGCGATTTTTCTGTAGCCTGAGTAATATGCGAATTATCAGAGAAGAAGCTTAAATAATAATAGTAAACACCATTTAGATTTTTGTTCTCTGTTAAAAAAAGAATCTAAAAACCGGTAATTTCGATTTCTATGAGGATCACGAAGCAACCAGTATTTTCCATTTTGGTACAAGTGTACTGGCGATGCACAGTGTAAATTAGCCACCGGTGGAAAGTAAATCTGGTATCGGAGCGTGCAGATTGGAGTAAGAGTTAATGAAAGCCCGTGAACGGTGATCTACGCGGTCCGCCTCTGGTCCCTTTAAAAGCAAAACTCCGGAGGGAGTCACGCATGGCCAGGCTCGTTAATGGCGCGTTAATAGCCGCATTTCTTCTAGGCTTAAATTATATCAGCGTCTCGACGAGGCCGACAAGAGCACGGCGCAGGTTGCGTAGCGGCTTCGTATCGTTCACGACGGTGGTCCAGGATCCACGGAGCACGTGAGACGGCGTGACACGACGAATTTGTCACGCGTTTGGGTCACGCTACGTGTTCCAAGACTACTTGCGCCGCGTCCGTCTTCCCCGTGCCGCCGCGGCGCCCATCTTTTCTCACCTTCGCTACCTCCGGCCGCGAGCACGTGCGATAAATTTCTGAAATTTACAACGTTTTTGCCGCACGGTAAAAATCCGTCGAACCGAACCTACCGTGAAACTACAATATCGGGACTCGTCCCGCCCCAAGGCCGCAAATTGTGCGCGCGTGTTTGGTAAACTTTGAAAACGCGACTGGTAACGAGAATTCTCGTTTACTTCGTCCCCTTCCAGATAACGGTACTAGTTTTTGCTTTCGAACCTTATTAATCTCGTTATAGGTTTTTCAATAACACGGTTTGATCGATGCAAAAGCATTCATTTGTCGAATTTATTATTTAAATTATTTGTTCCATCCTCGATCGCGGATTCGCCCTGTCCGAGGATGCAAAGGACCGAAAGAGTCGAGGGAATTTTGTCAGCGTGGCCACGCGTAGTAGGCGACACTAAAGAGACAGCTACCATAAATTGCTCGATATCGAATCTACGACTGTGAAAGTAATTGCCAGGAGATACGCGCGGGAATAAAGAGGAGAAAAAGGAGCTCATCGGGACGATATATTTGAACTGTTAGCGCAGAAGCATCGCATTTAACGAGCCGTGGAATCATCCGGTCGAGTTCATTTCCTACTTTTAAGCATCGATTAATAATGCCTTTGAGGTATTAACAATCCCCCGATCGAGTCTTTCGTTACAAGCGACTAAATCGCAGCCACCGATGCCTGAAGTGGAAACTACCTGCGGCATTAAACTAAAACGTCTCGCGATCCCTTCTTTAAAGCCAGTTTCAGTCAGCCAGCAACGGCGGGGGGGAGGCAGAAGCGTCTCCAATTTGCTCCTATTACATTCCGCTGTACTTGCGTACGTTTATTGCCAGGATCGTTTTATCTGGAATTCCCCAGCTTCCACCACGAACGGTGTGCTTTCGCGAGGCGTGATGTTTTCCATCTCGTCGTGCGAACGACCTCGTCAAACTTTATCGAACATTTGCGCGAGAAATCTACGATCGATTTTAGGCAAGACGCTAATTGACCAGTTCCTGAGGATGAAACGAGACTAGGGCCTTTTATATGAACTTATCATCCCTCAGAAGTATCCTTTAGTGATTTATTTTTGTCGAGACGAAACAATCTTGGGACAAAATGTCCCTAGGGCTCGGGGCTCGCGCGCCTACCGTGCGCACTTTATCGCCCGGCGTTTATCGCGAATGGCTGCGTTAACTCGCTCGAAGCGTTCAGTTATTTGCAACGCGATTCTAACGAAACGCTGGGACATGGCGTCTACTAATGGGAACAGGAAATTTGAAATTGCTCCTGGCCAGTTGAAATTGCTACACATACTTAATTAGATAATTTTTTTTGAAATCCCTGCAGGGGAAGAACACCGACCATAGCTGATACGCTTGTACCGACTCGGTTCGAAATTAATAACCACACGCGTAAAAATTGTAATAAATGTGTAAACGATGTGGTACGAGAAACCTAAATGTATCGAAAGGCAGAAGATACGATTCGGATTAATCTTAGCGTCAGCATTTAATTTTAGAACAGTTGGTTATAGATTGAATTGATTGATTTTGATCGTCACGCATTGGGAATCGCGTTGAACGGTTCGAAAATCGACTAGATGGATCAAACTTGTGCCGGAGTGGACGAGCGAGCCGCCTCGCGAAAAAGAGTGTCGGGGAGGAAAAAAACGTGGGACGAGGAAACGCAACGATACAAAGAGGAATCCGACGCGAGCAAGGGCATGCGCGAATCCGCGTCTAATCACGAGTTTAACGCTTTTTATGGCGTCTACCGTGGTTCTTTGGCCAACGTCGATCGTTTTCCCACAGTCAGCACGCTGCCTCCGCGCATAGCCGTACCTAGAATCGTGGCGGTTCTTATCGCTTTTTCGTCTCCGTCTCTCCTTAGCTTGTCTACAATGATGCGTCGAGCGTTCCACTTTACGCGATTTAGTGGCAAACCACCGAAACCGTGTCGAAGAAACGAAGAGACAGTCCCTCCGAAGTCGTTTCCTCGAGCAGCCGGCGTTCCGCGACTCGAAAATACGATTTTCGACACGGTCGATCTTCCGGAGTCTTGCACGAGTGTACGAAGACACTGATATCTTGAACACTTAGGACATTGTTTCTTTGATGGGGCCGAATACTGACGAGCACAAGCGGTTTTTGTCGCGGAAACGGGATTCAACGACGACGTGCTTGTGCTACACATTTTTAAGAAGCATTCTTGAAGACCCGAGTTAATCGAAAATCATTTGTTTTTTCCAAATACAATTACATGTATTTTACTGCGTTTCTTTACTTCGTCAAAAAAATAAGACGAAGAGTGCAATGTGAGCGTTAACGTATACAATCCTTTGTGTTCGGTATTAAGTTGTTCTGTTATCGCGTGCAATAAATGCAGATGATTTTCAATATATTCCAGTCGATTTTGTCAAGGAAGCGGGTAAAACGTTGTTAACATCGTGTTCTGATAGTAATTGCGATGCTAATTCCGACGAGTTAATTACTAGTTATAAGAATAAAGAACGGAAACGCGTGTAATGTGAGAAAATATAGAAGTATATTAGACAATGTAAAAAAGTTGTTAGGAAAGGGTATATTTCCTCGTTAGATAAATATGTTAGGTCAAATACCGGAAATGTTACCACGTCTAAGAATGCAAAGAAACTTGATTCAATGAAGCTGTTACAACGGGTACCAGAAGAATATAAAGATTGTTATAAGATTCTAAAATATCGAGAAGGGTGAATACTAAATCGATAATTTCACGGGCAAATTTTATCAATCTTGTTTCTGAGATAAATATTGCTTTGATTTTATTTGTAAATTTAAATTACACAATCGAGAACGCCTATTCGTGTTCAACACTTTATCAAAGTCACTTCCTATTAAACGAAACTTGCCATTAAGTTTCTAACTCGATTCTAATTATAGAAATATCAGCTTCTGGCACCTGTCAATCTACGGCTCCGCGTAGTACTAATTAAAGTTTAAACGCTGATGCATAATCGAAGTCAATTATTAACCCTTGGTGTACGTTTAATACGATCAAATTAGGTCTAAGATGAGAATCAGTCGGCCCCATTAATTGGTCGGTAGCTGATTTCGATACGATCGGTTCTGAAATAACGAAAAGACCGTCAAACGTCATATACCTAGCGATTACCACTGCCATACGCGTTCCGATCGACCGATACCACCTTCGTTACCATCAATACCGTATAATTAAGCCGAGAAACAGTTGTTCCTTCGTGGAAGATAAAAGTCGCTCGGTTTGTGGTCGATCAAATCTTGCGATCGTACTATCATCATCGACCGGATCGCAAACAATCCATCCTGTTCCAACGCGTCCCGATTTTCTTGTCTGCATTCATTCGTTCGCATGATTGAATCCGCCTCAATTTTATTACGGGCGCGTGGAAACGGAGATTCGAACGACCAAAAATTAGATCGATCCGATTCCTCGTCGTTCGATTGGAATAATGCAACGCCAGAGACCGATGCTTTTTCAACGAACAATTGAAACGTTCAAAGAATGGTTTCTAACACCATTTTCTATTCGTAACATCGAAGATTACTCGTGTTGAAAATAAATGGATAATGTTTTAATTAATCGATCTGCTTCGGTTGGACAAGTTCACTTTAATCCTTATCGCTGTTACGTTTCGCCATTTTTCCATAAGTCCTGATAAGGAACAGGCTCTAGACACATTCATCGTCGTCGAAAGGGGGGCGTTAAGGGATCCAGACATCCATAGCCGTTGAGTATAGTAGCGTCTAAATCGTAGGATGCGGCGCCTGAAATTTTATGCGATCGCGTGATCGCGCCTCCTCCACGTTTTCACGAGGCTTCAGAGTCGGATGCAGCGGCGCTGGCTGGTTTTCTTATCGCTATTAGAATTACCATTTTGCGCGCGTTACCGGGGAACCTCGTTCCCTGCGTTTTGAACTGCATTCCTGGAACGTCTCACGTTTCTGCGAATTTTTTCCGACGATTTTCGTGGCTTTTCTGTTCGCGACACGACGCCAGTCGCGCCTTGCAAAGTACGCGATACGTTCAATTGAAACTATTTTTGTGTCTTGAAGTACTTTGAGGTGGGCACGCGTCCCCATGAAGTTCGGTTTAATGGGCCTTGTTACAGATGGTTATCGAGTTTGTACACAACATATAGAAGCAATGATTTATAACAGGAAATACTAATTTCTCGTAATTAACTTTGCACGGTTTGCGCATGTAAACAATAGGGACGTGTACAGCAATCCGTGACGTTGGGACCCACCGGTCAGGCCCCGTCTTTCTCTCAAAGATTATGAGAGAATCGTTCGGAAAAAATTTTATTCTACGTCTTCGATTCAGTTTTGCACATAGAATTAATGTTTCGCGTTTAAAAATTGAAATGGCGATCGAGAACGTTATATTTAATAAACGTCAAGCTTGCAAAATGTAACTTTCATAAAGCTACATAAATAATACTCTCGATTCGAAGAAAAGATCTGTTTGTTAGATGCACAACTATGTGTACTAATAGGATCAGAATCATCAATCTTTGCTTCGAATAATCTGTGTGTACACACAGAGAATCTCCAGACTAGTTTTTGATGAATCGTTTAGACAAATATTGTAATAGGTGTAGGGACCAGTAGGATATTCATTTATTAACTTACGTATACCACGAAAGTCGCGCATGGTTCTCTTTTGTAGCATGTTGAAATAAAGATATCGCACGATGAGCTCATAATTTTGCTCATACCGAAACATAAATCAGGTCCGGTTGATTTACGAACCACGCACAGGAGAAATTTATATTCTATTTATTCGAGTTTTAGCTTCTTGTTGAGGCACAAACACCGTGCATTGATACAAGGACACAGTATATTGCAAAAGGAAAAATCTGCGACTAATAGAAATTACTCTATCCGTGAAATACGTACAGTTAGTTGCAGGTTAAAGCGCGGCGCGTAATTATTTCATTTAGTAAATAATAAATCATTTTCGTTCGACGAAAGTTATTATTAAAAATCGATTCGCGCGTTGCTACTCGAACCAGCGTCAAATAGAGCCAGTAACCAGAGTCGGAAGTTAAACAGCCAACGCGATCATTCTCCATGGTTCTTAAACGTCACTGACGCAGCGAAAGTTCCCATACCAACATTGCGTTGAGTTTGTAGTCACCGAGTCACGTGAACGTATTGTAGTTAAGTATACGTTGTGGAGGGCCACGGGCTGTGTAACACATAAAACGGGCGCATAAACGCGATGCTATCGGGGTTGGAGGAGGTTCCGCGTAATCTATCCAATTATCGTTCGATCGGAGCTGTGTCCGTGGTTGTCGAGACCCACAGCCACCGAGTGTGAGCCGGTAGGGTAGTCGAGTGTAAAGGATACCCTCTCTAACGGTGGTCGTAGTCCAATGATCATCGCGTCCAACGACGATATTAGAAGTAATTTCTGCCTTCGCGAACGGAAATAATTCGCTTACTAACTTTTAACAGCCGATGGAAAGCTACTTGGAGCTCTCCTAAAGCCACTGTTTACAGAAACGAACGGATAAGGGCGCCCTGGATATCGACGAAACGAAGCTTGTTTACTTGGACCGATACTTGGGAGACTGGTAGGCCCAAAGTTGCTTCCCATGGCCGTTTCTCGTCGACTGATCGGCGATTTATTAGCGATTCGACGCGGAGGACTCGTTTGTTGGTCGCAATTCATGGTGGGCTAGCAGGGTGGGGTCACCGAAGGTTGCGCAACTCGTGGCTATTGCGCGGCGGTGCTGCCTTCCACACGATTGCCACTTTAAGTGCGCCATAATGGCAGTGGGCTCGCTAAGAAGAACGCGATCTTAAGAAACGGCTCACGGTGCCTCAGCAGGGCTCGGGCGTCCGTCTCGGTTTCGCTCGACCCGTCGTGGCTGGCTGTCTCGGTCGCTCAGGGCCCCGCGGATGCGGATCGCCGTTGGGCCTTTCACTGGGGCCTGCGGGCTACGGGTCGCGACCTCAACGTGGTCCACTCCCTCTTCCCCTCTTCTCTTTCTCCTCTGCCCCCTTCGACTCTCTCTCACTCCCTCGCTCTACTCCTTTTCTTTTTCTCCAAACATTTTTACCTCCCTCCTCTTACCTTTGTGCTTTACCTAACTCGGCTCCCTTTGCCTACTCGCGCTCCTCTCTGCCTCGATTCCCTCTCTTCTCGCTTCTCCGTCCGCCTGTCAGGATCCCCCGGCTATTCTTAGTCACTCTCGTTAAGGGGTTACATCGTGTTGCGACTCTCAAAAAATCCAACGAAATTTACTTTACCAGCGGTTTAAAAAAATAGCGTGCCCCTATTCTTTCGAGTATTTGTATTTCGTTGCCGAGAAACCAAGGCGCGGCAACAGTCGCAAGCGCCTTGTTTTGGGATCGTTATTAGCCTTTGTTGGCGCGCCCCCATGTATGCATCGATATTCGGATTATCGTCGAGATCGCGGTTTGTCGCGCGTAAAAAAGGGCACCCCGGAGTCCCTGGGAACACGGAGTCGAACGGATGGTACGGATCCTTTCTGCTCGCGGCGTTCCCGCGAAGAAGCGCTTGCCCTGATTTTCGTGGCGAGCGCATACATCGAGAGTCGAGAGCTCGTGATCACGACCTCCGCGATCGGAAGAGCTTAATCATGCGGGAACGTGTACCCCGGCGTACGAGCACGCCGCGGAGAAAGACTCGTTCCAACCGCCGCGGAATCACCTATCCGGCCAGGCACTTAATTTCTCCTGACTACGATTAACCTGCGTTCCACTTCTATTTAGTAACAGGAATTTAATCGCGCGCTCATCGTTGAACGCACGGAATTACGTGAATCCCCGACGACTGTTGGCTACCAGGCCGTCGGGAGCTTTACGTTTACCACGTGGCCCCTTCGTTAGGGAACCACTCCGAGGCTGTAATTAACTCTCCGCGGGACCGAAGACAGGAATTCATGCTTCTGTGCCGCGGCGGTACAAATTTTTGTGATACGAGCTCACGGCAGACCGTATTCTAACTGTAACTCCGCAGGACGCGCCGTAAATCGAAGGACCATTTCGACACCCCCTTATCGTCGCCTCCCGAAACACACGCGAGTTTATTGCTTTTTACAAAGAAAAGAAAAGAAAAGAAAAAAGTATATATAACGAGCACTTTTCTCGCGATTATAAAAAGAGAGTCTTAAACGGTCGACTGGCGATACACTTGGCTCGCCTTATATTAATTTCTCGGGGCCCGAGTGCGCCGGACCGCGGTAATTTTCAAATTACAAGTTGCGAGCCTGCCAGGCCCGGTGGAGCCTTTCACGCGGCTTTCAGACATTGTCTAAATAATAGTCTAATGGATAAGGTGTTCCCGAGCAGCGAGCCAGCGAGGCGCTTCCAGGACTCGCACCTTGTGGTTGCGCTTGCAACGATAGTCTATATTCCCTTACGACTGGTTTCATTCTCCTTTAAAGTGTTTTAGAGGTTCTAGAAGTGGGTGCCCGGCCGTTTTCTCCGGCAAACTGCCTCGTCTCTGGAGCCCGGAGTTGCACTTCAGAGGCAGGGAACGGTCGTTGGCTAACCCGGTTCTTGAAGATTCATCCCGCCGTGTCTCGTGCCGACGTGCCGGCTCTTATGGTTCCTGGTAACGATCTTTTCCGATAGCTACACGATTTAAACGCGAACTGCACGTGCATACACGACCGTTGCAAACCGCTCTTGTACCTGCATAATTTTCAGAATGTATTTACGCATGGAACTCGAGCGTCGCTCGCCGGAAGTCTTTGACCACGGACGGAGACAAAAATCGCGCAAGACCGAGCGTCTATCACAACGGCGAAGATACGGTTTCTACGGAGCCCCGCTATAATACACACTTTCCTGATTTTATCGGCGGAAACTCCGGATCATGAGCTATGTTGATGTCTTCATGAATCTCCGTTGGATTCTACGAAGAGAAAGGTTGTAATCTCTTAAACCCTCGAAGCAATGGATACTATATTACGCCCGTAAAATGTTTGCAAATATATTTCAAACTCAGCATTCGTTAAAATTGGCTCTTATCGTACGTAAAAGAAGAGACGGAGAGTTATGGATTATGTACCGGAGGATTATAACAATTACCGTCGCCTCGCGTTTCTTGGAAGTTATCGAAGCCGCGGCTGTTGAGCGACAGACTATACGTTCGGTGCGCAGAGATAACGCTTCCAGATTCCCGGTACAGTTGCGCCACAAATTAACAGAATTAATGACCAACGCCGCGGCTCGTGACGACACCGACTGGCAGCGAAACGAGGGACGCAGGTAATTGCTTTGGACTTGACATTTATTTTACGACGGTCTTTCGCGCCCGGTTAACCCGGACGCAACAATCGTTTTCGTCGAGACGCGTGGAAAGAGTTATCGCCGAAATGAACCGAGCAGTTTTCATCTCAAGGTCGATTTCTTCGACTCTGGTCGAGGCGAGACTTTGTTCGCCAGGGGTGAACGAACCTGCTTGTGAACTTCTTTAAAAAAAAAATGAAGGAACTTCTAAATCAGCGTATCTAGGTACCTCGATCATGAAGGGAATTTTTAATCCCGATTTATAGCGTAATAGTTTGTCTTGATCTTTTTCAAACGATCGTAGCACGTCTTGGCGTACAGTAGTTTAGAATCGCTGCTCTAAGTACCGAGTCATCCATGTTCTATTAACCCTGCGTCAACTTCCGCGTGCTCCGCGAAGTTTCTTCGTATGGCGTTCAATCGATGACTGAACATTCTCCAGAAAGTGAAACTGTTAGTTGATTGGTGCTGTTGACGGATCGGACGTTTTTCCCGCTATTTTTCTCGGGCAATTTTCGTTGACGATTACCATACAATGGCTCGTTACGATGTGAAACGTAACGGGGCACGTTCATAATGTTGAACAGTGTCAAGCGGTAAATAATAGACTGCTAATTTGCGGCGACCATCTGACGCGCATTAAGGCGACCGCGTACTTACGGTTTCCCGCGAGGCAGAAATCACCGTTGCCGGCCGATAATCATCTCGCAATGTTATCATCGTGCGATCGCGAAGCGTGTCCCGTCCGATACGCCGCGGCTAAATTAGTTCTGGGAACGCGATTGCCTGCGACGATGCAAATTGAAACGACGTTACGTTATAGCAGCGACGATTCCTCCGGATTTCGCTCGTAATCCCCATCGTGATCGAGGCCGTGCTCGTGCGGCGCTTAAACGGCGGCGCTGAGAACAACGATTAAACGATTACGATAAGAACGAATACACGCAATGAACTCTGTAATTAATCCTTGGCTCCAGTGTTTCGTCTGGAAATATTATAACTTCTAAGTTGATTTTTTCCAATTCTTTTTCATCGATCTTCGACCTTTTAGTGGCCCGATAAGGTCGAGGACCGGTTGGTAGCAGCGGTACCGGGTCGCCCAGTCATCGTCCAGCGAAAGTATCTCAGGAACCACCACCTCCTGCGGGTCCCCCGGCGTGGTAGAGACACGGACCAGAACAAATTGGGATCAGGTCGGTTGTTTGACAAATTTCGTCTAGCGCCGCGGGAGAGTGCCTTCTAATATCCATCCAGCTGGTTCCTCCTTGTTCCACCCTGTGGGTCCCAGTTGCCTTTTTCTCTCGGTTTGTTCCCGGAGCACAGTTGGTCCGTCGGTCGGGTATCCTTCGGTATTCGTTGCACGAACACTCGCCTCCTTTGCACGACCACCTCTTCCCTGGTCTATGAACAGGTCCACGGGGGAGCGTGTGTGCGCGAACATGTTCGAGGAACGCTGGTACCGGAGCGTGCAGCGTACACTACCGCGATAGGCGGTAGGACGAGGAGGATGAGGCCTTCCTCCGCCGAAGAAGGTACCGCTATCGCCCTCTGACCTCTCGAGGCGAGCGAACGAGGCCTCCTTCCACTGGCACCGGTAATTTTGCCCTCGGTCCCGGCTTCCTGGTGCTACTCGGATCTAGATCATCGAAAATCCCGAGACCAACGTCCCCCCTGGTCTCGTGATCCTTGGGCCCCGAGCTGGCCGAGTCGCGCCGAGACGAGATCCCCTCGACGAGCTTGCACACGAATTCGATTGCTAAAGAGATCCCGCCTGCAGATACTCCGCTTTTGTCATTCTCTTCGTTGCTGTTCGCGAGGATTACCCTCGGTGAGAGTATCTTCTCGTTCGTTGTTACGCGATAGCAATTAGACGGAACAGGTTTCGTCGCTCGCGTCCGGGTGACTTTTAGAGTTTAAGAGTTGCAGCATCCAGTGTTTCGATCACTGTTCTTATTGGAATGAAATTGATCCCTCCGTACAGCAAAGGGTATATTTAGCTTGCAAAAGTTAGCTAGCACGATCCCGTTATTAATCGTGGACAGCGAACGCGCTAAAGGGTGCTATGAATGGACGTCTACCTGGAAAACGGAAATGGAACAGTCGGATGGAGAACGAGCCTGTTCGCGGACTTTTCCCCGTGGGAATGCAACATTTGCAAAGTAGCATGCAGCGGAGGCACTCGCATTCCGCGGTAAGTAGCGAGCGAGCGAGCCCCCGTAGTGCAACAAAAACGCCGGACGTTAGGCGAATTCGAGATGAGAAACCGTTCCTTAGGAAAGAATTATTCAAATTGCCGATGAGCCCGAGTCGGAACTGTGCTCCGCTGCGAGGCGCTGTAACCAGTACGTAGAACCGACCGCGCGCGTCGACGAACGACTGGAAACGAGGAGGCGCAGGAAACAATGTCGTGAAAACGCGCTAAAAATGCTCCATGATTAATAAATCGACCTAGTAAGCTATATTTATTTCCTCCTATCCGGAAAAGGTAGCGAATTATCCTCTAAACGTCGACATTTTCTATTTCCCAAATATCTTTATCAAAATATTATCAGTGGATTGGAATCTCTATAAAAGTGTAATATTATTAATAATTCGAGTTTTCCAACAACACCCTAAATCTCTAGTTGTCATACAGAACAGATTGGTTCTCAATCAACAAATTGGTATTCTTGATTTTCGTCTTATTTTGATCCCTAGAATCTCCCATTAAAATTTTTCCCAGGGGTGGCCAAACACTCTGTATAAGCGGGTTTTACATTGTATTTGGGTCAAAAGTCGACACGTTGAAGCGTCAGGTCGACCCGTTTGGTTAAGTTTCGCGCTCGTCTCGGATCAGCTCGATGACTAATCCCGATACCGGACCTCTGGACAAGAGTAATCGCTTTCGAGCAATACCGAAATAACGGTTATAGGCGGGAAGGCAAATTAACCTCGACGGCTTAGGGATCGCTACCGTGGTAAAAATCGCAAATCACAATGGTCGATCCTTCAGCGGGCATTTAATTTGACTCCGCGGCTCGCTGGGTTTTACTATGTAATTTCGATCGGTACCACGAGACAGAAACAAAGAGACCTTGCGTGGATCACGGATAAATGGTTAGCGTGTGCGTCGTCGGTTTCTTCGACGATTTAACGGGAGTTAACGTAGTAAGGACAGCGAGTTCGTGTAATTTCTCTATTAATCCTCTCGTGGTTCATACGGAGAACACATCGGTATTCTTCTATATTTTTTAATCATTTCTTCGCATCGCTTCTTAATTGAAGCTTTGTATATTGCTAGGAACATTCAGATCAGTTAACGAAAAAATGACGTTTTTATTTCAAATCTAAAAATTCATGAAACTCCACTCCATTTTGCAACGGTAGAACAGATCGCGTCAAACTGTTTAGTTTACAATCTCTTCGATCAAACTGCGTGAAATTCAATCTGAAAGCTCGTTTACGGTTTCGACTTCGGTTACCGGGCACGTATATGATATCAAAATGGCGTTCCACTCAATTACGGGGAACTAACAAGGAAGATAGATCTACGGAAAGTTTGAAACCATTACGTTTGACAGAAAGGCTCTTCGGGGCGATTGCAGCATTAACGGATACAAAGAAAAATGTTGAAAGACAGAGTGTAATATGTTCTTCTCGACGTGTTAATGGGAGAAGAGTGAAGAGGAACGGAAGATATTATAGCGAAGTCTGTAACGCTAGACTGTGTTCTATGCTTTAGAATCCGATACAGAAGAAGTCCTAATGTTTTATAGTTTTAAAAACATTAAAACACACAACCTTGAATATCTCGATGTACGAACAAATAAACTTGTAATATAGAATATTTATTGGGGTTGGAGTGCTAACCTAAATACGATGGAATTAGCGTCCGCGGGTTTGGTAGTTGTTTCCGGTGATCCGAATGCCGGGGTCCGTTCGTGTGGCCCCCGGGGCGGTCGGATTCCCAGGCGAGCGCGGCAAGAAATGGCTCCCAATCTCGTCCGGAAAGTGATCATCGCTGCTTCGAGTCGCACGATTAAAGACGCCATTCCCCCGCGGGCACGGCGGGAAGGAAGCTTCAAAAACGGTCCCGGGGCGAGTGTCATCGTTACCGGGTAGGAGATAAAATCGGCCAATCGAGAGAGCTCTCTAGGGCGAGCCGATAAAAGCGCCTTCCACCGAACGTTACTTTGCCGCGCGCCGGGGACAGTGAAGAAAGGCAGAAAGGGCGACGGAGAGCGCCGACAGAGATACCCTCGAAAGAGAGAAAGAGACGTACGTTCGTTTTAATCGCTAATCGCCAATTACCTGGAGCGTCCCGCGCCCGAAACCCCCAGAAGCATTTTAACGAGCCGCCGTGTCGCCCGGCCCCGGAATTTTACTTCTGCCTGGTCGGCGTCCACCGAACCAGAGAGGCCACGGCGTTCATGGTATCCTTTCGTCTCTCTCCCTCTCTTTCTTTCCCCGCGATCGTTCCACCGTCTCTTTCTTTACGAAGGGATTCGAGCGTGTGTGCGTGAGCCAGCACCGTACCAATTAGCGCATACTTCGGCCCTCGGTGTTCGGGTGCCCACGTTGCCCTGTCGGTCGCTTTCGGTGGCCACCGAAACCGCGGCCACGGAATGGGACGAACCGTTCCAAGGTCGTCGTTTCAGCGTTTGCGCTTTCTAGTCGAACCGACCAACGAAAACTTCGTCAGGCTGCCACGGACGCTGGGAATGGACCAGGTTCCGAGCACAGCCGTCCGAATACTCGGAAAAAACCAGGATTATTACCTATGGCCGCTCGTTTCGGTACAGGGTAAAATTGCGAGGCTCCTGTATCGATATCGATATAGAAAGCGACAGAAAAGATTCGCCAATAGCATTGCTGGTCGATTAGAACATTATTCGGGAGTCCATTGGTGACTATTTGTTTTACAACGTGTCCCACTCATGTCACTACCTGGTTTGCCTTTTTGGAAAATCCAGCCGTGAACCTGTTATGGTGATCAACTGCTCCTGCATCGAATGCTCGGTGCATGGTGCACACTTTTATTTTCGTGTACCTCGAGGTCTGGTTTCCTTAAAAAATTATTTGACAGCGTTCGCAGAAGAAGCGCGAAATATTAATAATTTCTTGTATCGTATTTATCACCTAAAATAATATTTAACGTCGTTAACGCGTTGACTGCCGCCTACGAGTTAACTCGTAACTAATGATCTGTCACCAGATGCCACCTACGAGTAAATAATGGATAATGGGCGTTTGAAAGAAGAATAAAAATTTGTATGCATCAGAGAACTGATTATTTATTCATAAAAGAACCAAGATAAGTCACGGGCTACCCTATTTTGTCTAACGAACGTTGCGACACTCGACGTAACGAACTCGTTCATTAAGCAATAATGTATCTTTCGATAGATTATAGACAAAAATTGCATAATTGCTTTCCCAATGTCCAAAGACGAGAAAGCTTTTCGCAATAAAGTTTTGGAAGCATTTGTTTACATCAACAAAAGTAGTATTCCAATTTGAACCACAGAACTCGAAGGATTAAATAAGGGCTTGTCAAAAAAGAGAAGTTGATCCCTGCTTTTGGTCCTCTCCCGGTCACCGGAAATTTTATGGATACTAATCTGTCACAGACGCGAACAATAACCCAGTTTCTAGAATGGCGATTATCTACGGGCTCCTAGAAAAGAATCGTGAAACGAAAGAGCAACCCTGGACTGGATTATCGTATCTCGAACGGAAGTTCGTGGACGCGAGTAGCGGGATCGCCGTGGCAAATGGCGTCAAAGGGACGGATTTGCGACGGGGTCTTTTCCTTCAGATTTTCATAACGGTTCTAGCCTGTTTCACACCGCAGGATTAAGTATACATCACTGTGGGAGCTAAGTAATAACTACCAATGGAATTAGAGACTTCACGAAGTCGCGTATAGTTGATGGGATATACGTGACTGTACGTCGATGATTTTTATTCGCGGATTGATGATGGGATATCTATAGACACGGAAGTGAGACGCGGCGAGAGTCATCGCACCGGAATTTAAATCCTCTATCGAAGAAATTATCCTAAGAGATAGTTTGGCATAAACGCAAAAATACTCTACGTCATAACTCCAAACGTTTTCGCGAAAAATGAAATTCGTTATCTTCGGAAAAAGGCTTCTTTTCATCCTAAAATTTGTATTCGAAACATTTTCCAATATCTATTGCAAGTTACGTATTTCCCAAAATCAAGGCGTCCACGCATTCACGCTACTCGCAATTCGACTGTCAGGTCCCGTCTGTCAATTTCCATTTCGACCCGAACCTTCAAAAATTCTCCGTGTCAAAAGTCCCGCGCCACGCTTCTCTGCAAATCCACGTGCCCAATGCTGATCATCGAGATCGTTCAACATCGACATGTCCTGTTTCGGCGGCACCGACGAACAGATCTACATGGTCGAGGTACTGATCCACAAGGTGACCCTCACGCGAGGAAAAATCAAGGATATCGGTGAATATCCAATAGCGATAAAGGTGAAGTTTATGAACTTCCCCGTGTTCGAGATCACGCGACAGGACTTTTACTCCTACACTCCACCGCCGCCCGAAGAAGACGGTTGCTCTCTGCAGTTCATGATAGGCAGGAGTTGTTTGTTCGTTATGCAGCCGAAAGAACTGGTACGTGTTTTGCAATCGACGGCTATAAAGGTGGGTGTCTTCCGAATTGGTGACACTTATCCAACAGCTGAGACGGAGGTAGAGCTACCTGGTTGTCTATGCGATCAAGTGGCTATGGCCCAGAATGACGCGGAGAACTTGCCCAAGCCTTTCGTCGTGAAAGGTAGCTACAATCTCGTGGATCCTGGCGAGAATCCATCGGGCACAGTGGACATGGAGCTGCGAATGCTATGCTTTGGCAGATCCATCATGACCCATTACGAGCTGCACCCCAAGTTCTTCACGTTCAGAAACCAGGACAAAGAACGAGAGTTCTGTGTCAGACGACTGGTACCACCCAGTTACCTTCCGGACGGTGTCACCCACGACATCTCCCAGTTCCCAGACAGGACGACGATGGACGAGTTGAAAGGGATCAAGCCGGAAATATCGCGCAAAGGGAGAGGACGAAAGGGCAAAAAGAAGGGCAAAGGTGGGAAACGAAAGGGTAAAAAGTGAAGACCACCCGTTATAGAGACTATCCGTCGTTACTTGTCACTGTCGTGGCCATGGTAACTACACCCGACTTAACAGATACAAAAATTCATCGATTCATCGAGGCGTTGGTGCGGTTAGGTTACAATTACATTGGTCGTAAAACGACCACAAAATTAATGGCGTGTCCCAGCCGAACGTATCCCTAGAAGCCCTCGCGTGTTCGCCATTCTTTTCTAAATTCCCGCGTCGTGAACAGAATAAGAAAATGGCGTTGAAAAAGAAAATTTCGTCGCCGAAAGAGGAGCAGCTCTTCATGCTCGAAATATTTATCGATCAGGTGAATCTAGAGCCCGTGAAAACGTCGGATACAAACGTCGAGGATCTGATCGTCTGCGTAAAATTCACCGACCTGCCAGAGTACGAATTGAGCGTTCCCAAAAA
The DNA here is from genome assembly GCF_051014445.1 of Colletes latitarsis. Lineage (NCBI taxonomy): Eukaryota > Metazoa > Arthropoda > Insecta > Hymenoptera > Colletidae > Colletes > Colletes latitarsis. Next base: position 23,050,355 of record NC_135147.1, read on the forward strand.
CAGCGAAAACAGTCACACGGAGAATGGTGAACTGACGGGAAATTCGGATGATCGTAAATTCAGTAAATCGTGTATATTCGCCAAGACGCCGAGTAGTTTGATAAAAGCCCTGAAATCTACACCGTTGTACGTAAATGTGCATCGAGCAAGATCTTCCAAAGCTGTTCTAGGCACAGCGAAGATTTCCCTGCCTGCCTGCATGTGCGATCAAGTGTCCTCTTCGCGAAATCGAATCAACGGATTAGCCGTACCGTGCATAGTAAGAGATACCTTTGATCTAACCGATTTCGCTGGCACCACGACTGGTAGCGTATCCGTCTCTTTGAGATTGTCCTGTTTCGGTAGCTCGATCGTCAAAAGTTTCTGTCTGACCGGAAAGTCTTTTATGCTCGAAGACTCGCCGCTTCAAAAGTTTCTCTGCCCTTATCTCACGCCTAGTATAAAGGACTCGAAGGATGAAACGGCGGCTGTCGAACCGTCGCTGAAACGGCCGGCGTCACCGCCGCGTGTTTCGATGAACGATCCTGCTTTCAAACGACTGACCACGGCCGAGAAGCTCAACGATCCTAAGTTCCGAGAATTAGTTTACAGAGCTTATCCAGATGAACCCACTTGCTGCTGTCTGCCGACTGATCGATCGACGCATCCCATGGAATGCCGTTCCGGTTGCAACCGTCCTTGCTGCATGAAACTGAGAAATCCCCAAGTATTGGCCACGCACAAAGGTAAGCCTATCGAGGACACGTCGGTCGGTACTTATTGCGTGAACGACTCGAACGGGGAACCGCCATGCTCTAACGCGTCGAGGCTCAGAGGCGGTGGCGACATCGAGCAGATTTACATAGATCCAACGGGATACAAATGGACCGACTACAACGGGGATTACAATTGGTATGGCGCGATAAACGCCGCAGAAATACGATTAGAGGGCGGTGGAGAGAACGGCATGTCTAGCTGCAGTTGTTCCGGGGGTCCGGTGCCCGTCAAGCAATCACAGTCCAAAGAGGAGAACCTGATAGCCATATTCGATGCCTGCAAGCCTCGCGTAACGTCCACCGGGCCCAGGCCCGCGTGCGTTTGCGCGGGAAAGGACACGGAAATGTGGCACACGGGCGCCGCGAAATGCTCCAAGGAGCCTTGCTTGGGCGTGGACTGTTTGATTCGGGCTTTCAAAGAGGCGCAGGACTTTGTCGATAACATTGGAAAAGTACCGGGTCTACCCGGACTGGGTCTGATGGACCCCTCCGAAAGCCCGTATTTTGGCAGAGACATCGACAAGGACTACGTGCCCAAGGAACCCCAGCAACCCGAAAAAAGGAAACTACATCCTCCTGCTCCTTCAGCACCCCCGCCAGCCCCGTGCACCGCGCCGTGCAACGTGCAACGAGGCAAATCGAACGACGACCAGCGCGCTCAGCTACCTTACGTGCCGCCAGCTCCTTTGGGAGGTCTCATGCTTCCACCCCGATTGGGAATCGTACGCGAGGCCATACCTGTACTACCGGAGGCAGGCCCGGCCACGTCAATGAAACAAAGGAAACGGGACGACAAGAAGGAAGACAGGAGCGAGAAGCAGAAGGACTACGACGTAGTGGCCGCGCTAATGGACACCGAGATGGGCCCTTGCGGCGAGCCCAGATGCAAATCCAGAAGAAAGAGACCGGCGGAGGTTACCAATGGTACGCTAAGCGCGACTCTCGTGTCCTCGAAGACGACGAGTCGTCGAAGGTCTGTCAAGGGTTCGAAGAAACGGCGCGACAGGTTCAGCAAATCGCCCGGCGGCAAAGGCAGGTCGCGTGAAAAAGGTGGCGCGGGGGGAGAGTATCGCAGAGGCAGAGACGTTGTTCCAGGACCTGGGGGCGATCGCGATCACGGCTCGAAGCCGTCGATAGCGGTCAGCAAACGAGTAATGCGATTCGTCTACTTCGTCGGTGACCATTACCCGGGTATCAACTACGGGCACAGAGATTGCATCGACGTGCGCATGAGGGTGCCTGCTAACATGGGGTGGTTATGGAACACCGTGGCCATCGCGGGCCACCTCAAGCCGCGTATCGGCTGGAAGCCGGGCGCCATTAGCCGTTACGTGTACGAGTTGATGCAGGAGGCGAAGGAGAACTCTATGCTGGACGAGACTACGTCGGTGACGACGACGAAATCGGCGGAGCGTGGGAAGACTGGGACCGTACGCGGAAGAACGACGTCCGAGCGCGGAAAAACGACGACTGGACGCGGAAGAACGGTGATCGAGCGCGGAAAAACGACGACCAGCCGTGGAAAAACGACGATAGAACGCGCACGAGGCGCCGGCGAACGCGGGAAACCGACGACAATCCAGAGGAGTGGATCGAGAAGACGGGGCAGAAGAACGTCAGAGTCCATGCAAAGGGTGCAGTCCACGATGGAGGACGAGGACCAAGGCGCGGAGAACCCACCGACTTTGCACGTTCACAGAAAAGACGGGACTTATTACGTGACGATGTACCCGATCAGACAAGAGACGACGGCCGAGCCGCGGTTGTCCGAGCCCATAAAGCCGCTGCAGTTCAAAATCGTGAAGAACAAAGACGACGCCTCGGTCACGTCCAGCTCCACGGCGTCCGACATGGAAATCGAATTCTCTCCACCTGCGGCGGTCACTAGGTACCGCAAGAAGCCCGACGTGATTCACGTCGATACGCAGGTTCGTCAGCAGGAGATTCTGGACGCCGTGAAGACTGAGAGTACGAGGAAGAAAGACAGGAAAGCTAAGAGGGAGAGAAAGTTGAAACCGGAAACTACGAAGAAAGAGGAGGGAGGCAAATCAAAGGCTTCGGCGTGAAAAGAAAATTGCGTCGAAGATGACGACAAAAAGGGGAACTAGAGACGCGCGTACGGTTCAAATAGTAAAACAATTAGAAAGTTTGAATTTTATCTTATACGGCAATGATTTACGTCAAAGCAACACGCATTTTCTAATGATCGAGTTTGCGCGTTGACTTTGGCGCAAACTGCGGCATCTTCAGGCGGCCGTTGCGCATGACTCTCGACACGTTATCGACTGGAGTTAAACAGTTGAATCCGAGTCGATCAAACAAGTTTTCGTTGCACGCGAGTAATGGATGTCAAGGCACAAGAGAAGCAAAATGAAAGTATACGACAGAAGATGCTCGATGTGAGGCAAATGCGTATTGCGGAATGCCCATCGGATTCACCGTGGATCAGACCCGTTCGTATACATTACCAACACGATGGCAAAGAACGAGACTGGGACGTGGTAAGGGCACACGACGGCGTGAGTATAATCGTCTTCAACACGACTAGGAAGAAGCTCGTTCTTGTCAAACAATTCCGCCCTGCTTTCTTCTACACATTTCTTCCGGAGAAACATGGGTCAGTCGACCTTGAACGATATCCACCGACATTAGGTGTAACCTTGGAACTATGCGCCGGTATTATCGACAAAGACAAGCCACATGTCGAGATCGCGAGGGACGAACTTAGGGAAGAATGCGGTTACGATGCACCTGCCGAGGCCTTTAAATATGTAACTACTTTTAGGTACGTCAATAACAGTATTTGTTTTGTTAAAAAACCACGAGCTTCTTACGTAATTATAGATACACATATTGCTTGCTTTCGGAGCAGGAACAGATCGAGAAGAGCCGAAGGGGGGGGGGGGGGGGGAGTAACAAAATATCACAAAATAATTCGAGATTCCCACTCCTAGAAATTATAAATCGAAATAGAGAAATCGCTTGAATTAAAATTGAGATAATAGAATTTTTTGGCGATCAAAACCGTGTAGCTCCCTCCTTGTATCCGCCACTGATAATAGATGGATAAAATTCTTATTTCGATAAAAAGCTCGAATATCGAATGGAAGATAAACGAGTTTTTATTTGTTACTGGTTGAATAAAAATTATAAATTGAATTATAAATTGATATTGTCCCTTATTAAATAGAGAAAAAGTATTACTATAAATCAACATATAATAAAATGGATTATCAGGAATGGAGTAAGGGATTTAAATGTAATTTTCAATTTAAATTCATGTCTATTACAGTTATGTCTCTACTGCAAGCTTCAAGAATTCACTCTACTATGTGGAAGTTACGGATGAGATGCACACATACCCTGGTAAGCTTAATTATATAGTTTTATTCTGTACAATTTCATTGTAGTGTTGTTTTATATAAATAATCAGGTTAATGGCACATCGAGTTTATAGTATTTAATAAAATATTTCGAAGAAAATCCCACATTCCTTGTCCTTAAGTTTGAGCAATTCATCAAATTAAAGGAGGAGGAGCTGCATCTGAAGGAGAACTGATCGAAGTGGTGGAACTAAGCATCCCAGAAGTAAGAGAATATATTGAGTCTAAAGAAGTACAAAGTCCCCCGTGTTTACTCTATGGTGTGACCTGGTTTCTAGCTAACAAACCCGAACATTGTTCTTAACATATACTCCAATCCCTTTGAAAACTGTTCAAAATACGTATTACTGATCAGAGTCTAAATAAAAGGTTTATCCTCTAACTGAGTTTATTTACAAATAACGTGTATGTACATAAGTGAACGTGAAAGAGATGTATAATAAGACTGGATGAATTCAGATAAACTGATGTTGAATTAATGCTCAGCCTCGTCTTTTGTGAACTGGGAACTGACCCAAGCAAGACCCCATTTCAAATTAGTCAGGAGGAACTTCAGTGCCTTGGTCCACTGTTCTTCCGAATTAAATTGAATTCTAATATAAAAATAATGAGTTTGAATAATTGTCAAAAAAAGACATATGAAATAGATATTTAGGCGAATAACTTTACTTGATAGAATAAGAGTTGCCTGTTGCGGAATCTTCTATTTTACCGCGATCCATTCTGTACGGAAGGCAGAATCCACTGTCCCCTTTTTCCACCTGCTCCTTAAACTGTTGCAAACAGTCGAGAAAAGCTACCATTCCTGCATCAAATTTTGTATCCCATAAAAATTTAAATCCTCCACTTCCGTATAGCGGAAGTTCCCGGTGTTGGTCTAGAGCTTCGACGTAACTGTGATTACCGAATGGCACTAAACGAAAACGTTTGAACGTGAGATTCATTTTTCGAGCTAGTGCTGTTAATAATAAGGTAGTCTGACCCCAAGCAGCATTTATTTCGCTCCAATCAACGGGCGCGCTTGGCAATCTGCCTAAACGGAAGGAATTTATAGTTCCAAAATGTCCTGAGTGCCAGATATGAAATGTAGCATTGAAAACGTTCGTTTTCTTCAATCTCTCTAGCTGAGAAGCTGCATAAGCTAATTGACACTCCAGACTACGATATTCATCTTCTGCTAATATGAGATCTCTTTTGTGTTTTGAATATTCCTTCCAATACCTTTCTTCTTCTCTTTGTAATCGTTCTCTTTCCTTTTCTTGTTGGGCTATCGCATTCCTAGTTGCAATTTCTTCCTTCCTCAATGCTTCTAATTCACTTATCATTCTCTCTTCCTCCGACTTGACATCCTGCAGTTCCTTGGTAAGAGATTCCATCTCTTCATCTTCATGACCCTGTTGTTGCTGCTCTATTTCTAACTTTTTTAAGTATTCATTGTAATCCGACCACTCTGCTTCGTTCATTCTCAATTGTTGATCCACCAACAACAAAAGGCTATCCGTACACTCATCGCACAGAGGGTGATCAGCAGAGCTACTACTACTAAGAATATCAAACAATGTTGCTCGTACCTGGCAACAAGTAAACATTATATTAATGTTTGTTGCCATGGGTCAGAGAAGACCCTAGGTACCTTTAAATGATGACTGAGAGTCTCTGTTTCTCCAGCATCCCCAACTAACATAAATCCATTATTCCCATTTGCAGATTCTGTCAATCTAAATGGCGGAACTAAATTTTCTATACTTCCACTGTGGGGTTCAATTTCTCCGGTCACTTGTTGTTGAATAGGAACTATTATAATAATATTTATTTATACTGTTGTTGGTAGAAAGACTATAATAATTTCGTAATAAAAATGATTGTATTAACAAATTGTAGTATTTTAAATATGAATATGTTGGTTCTTGGCGTATAAATAATTTATTAAAAATTAAAATTATCATAACTATAAAATATATCTGACGTATGCGAGAGTGACGTACATCTAGAACGACAGATGTTATTGCAGGTCTGAGAGAATGGTGAAAAAAAAAATTAAAAATTCTTACAAAATCATAGAGTTTAAAATAGAAATTACCTACGTGAAAGTTCTGCTATCGTATGTTCTCCGAGATGATAGAAACTCGGATCTAATCGGAGAGGTTGTAGACATCGCTGACATGCGAAACTCACGTTAGTTTTCATATCTACCATTCTAACGTTTCGTTACTGAAAAGTAACTTCAACTCGTTATGGACTCGTACGCCACGTTATTTATAAATACGCATTTGACGCTTGGAAGACAGTGTCAGCTGATAATGTTTTCATTATGTACCGCGAGAAGGCGTTTACGTGCCCATTGTTATTGTCTGATTTATATATTCTTTACAAATAATTAAAAATCAATCAATTAGAAAGGGTAGTTTGGGTTCTAAAAGGAAGTAAATAAATTACAATGTATACAGCATAAATTTTACATTGTTAGACAAATATGAATATTATAATAATTTTTAGCACTCCATTGGATTTAAATAAAATCACGTGATTCCAACAGGGCTGTGATGACAAATGCCTATTCTTTGAATACATGCAAATACAGTAGAATTTATTAGTAGTCAATGATAAGTTAAAAGCTGGGTGGTATATATGATTTATTTATTTTTAGGAGTCTCTAGTAGTCTTATTTCATCAGTTTCCGTATTCCATGCTGTATCTCTAGAAATAAATTCATAATTTTTAACTTTATGAAAAATACAGTAACGTAAATTTAATATGTATGAAAAGAATGTATGATTCTTAGTTATGTTAAGTCAGACTTACCAACCTTTACAGTATTTCCCCATAATTTTTCACTATAAAGAATAAGATGGCTATGCCATCTGAACACATACACACGAAGTATAAAATACACGTTGCACTTTCGAGTTACTAACACAGACGAGGTATGTTGGAATACGACACTTGCACTTTTAACATTTGGAAATAAAACCAAATATCGAGAGTAATCACATATACGAGGTACACATTTCGGAGTCACCCGCAACATTACCATCAGGCTACAGAAAACAATCATAGCGCTTCTTGTGGTAGGAAATGAAAATACAGGAATGTTTTTCTTTTTAACGGACTGAAACTTTACGGACAAGAGTTGGAAATCAATTGCTTAATTTTATTGAACAAATAAATCGATTAACGGATGCAATTTAAAATTTAGTCATCAAAAGAAAGTCGCGATTAATAATCAAGAATAGCCGTTTTAGGCAACGGACAATCGCAACTGATGCAGCTAATTCAGCTGCTTCGTGATTTCGGAACTCTACCCTGAAAAGCAAACGCGAAAAAATAATCGCAACACTAAACACAACCGCGATAAAATTCATATTATTTGTACATTGCAACACGATTAGTATTCGTACTTCGCAACGCTAATAGCAAACCGGTATCAATTCACATTCGCAACACTACCTTGAAAGCAAACGCGAAAATATTCATCGTTCGCAACGCTAAAAGTAATCGCGATAAGTTCAAATTATGCGCAACACTAACTTGAATACAAACGCGATCATTTGTATATCGCAACACTAATGCAAACCACGATCTGCCCCAAAATACTGGTTGATGATCTGAAAAACTACAAGTACTACAAATACAGGCGAATATAGCGACGCAGTAGGAACATGGAATGACTTTCCATCCTCATCCGAAGATGAAGATGAAGAACCATTTGTTGCAGCCCACTCTTGAAACAATTTGTCAGGGCCTCTTCGACTCCATCGAGTCTCTTCTTTCTTCGGCGGTCCTGCCAAAGCCTGAAACTTAAGCCTAGGCTCGAGATTCCGCGCAATACGTTGTCGGAACCATTGTGGAGAAACTCGAGCGGGACGAGCGATTCGGGGAACCTACCGCGAACGAACGCGACCGCGAAGAGCGACTGTAAAGCCGCGCGATTCCAGGAATCGAAAGTAAAACCAAAATAAACGATACAATCCGTTTGGTTCGGCTAACCTCTCGACTCCTCAAATCGAACTACAGGCACAGGACCTGAACAGTCCTGGCCTGACCCTACCTACTTACATCTAACACATATACCAGAAAGCAAGTTACCTACCTACCTAACCCTATATTTAAAAAATTGCAAAACTCATTCTCGCAAACATACGCTCCACGGTTCTCACACATACTGTCCGGGCGCAAAAGCCTACACTAGAGAGGACGCCCCGGGGTGCCTCCGACACCCGAACATTCCACACAACATTCACACTCTAATGTGTACGTACCAAATCCTGAAATCAACTGACAAAGGCTAGTGATCATTGCGTATCTTTATTAAATGTCAATGAATCATTAATAAAGTATGTTATTCTACGAATTAAATAAATTATTATATTATTGTATAAATGATCGTGATCGAATTTTTTCAGTTTATTGCACAAGATCAAAAAGTTAATGGTCATGTATGTTTCATTAAAAATTTTGTACTACGATGTACGTGTATGCAACAAATATATTCAAGATCAAATAAAATTATCTTTGCAAATTGTAATGAATTTTTTAAACGACGTAATTCCACAGCCTAACCACAAACACACACATGTGGCAATTACGTCGCGCACGATACACTAGCGCAATGTTAGTCGCATATTTATATTATTAGATATTTTTATTAACTAAGTCATCGTGTCCATTGCTTTCACTCATGCAAGTAGCACCTGGGCACTTGGATGAGATTAAGCAATAAACACGGAAAGGTATCCTGGAAATCCTCAACTAGAAAAATGGTTATAGTAAATACTAACGTATGATGAAATAATATTTGATAATTCATTTTACTGGACTTTATATTTGTAATGAATAAAGAGCAAAAGTTTAATATGAATTAATAATGAAAAACATCATTAGTAAAGGAACTTATTCTGATTAAAATTAAATTCTTTAAGACTTCAAACAAGACTTTACAATAAAATAATTTACTTTCAAAATTGAAGAAAGAATTATTCAAGCAAAGTATTTTAAGTATTTAATACTTGAGCAATTCTATCATCAAAGTGTAATTTGTAAGGATGGAAATAGAACATAATGCATGTTTCTTTGACTCAAGAATTTACCCATCCCGAAATGTCTTTTTGTACATAAATTGAAACATTAAATTTTTAGAGACTGGTATCTTCCATACAAAGCCATCAAGTTGCATTTGAATGTGAAATATGGACAATTTGAAAAACAATCAATATTCAAACATCAATAATCATCATTGAATATATGATGTAATTACAACTCAAAGAATTTCCATATTCAATTTACATAATATTATAACCATTCTGCTATATTTTCATGTTATATTAAAAATCGCGAAGTACAAAAAGACCCTAGCCTGAACTACAAAATAAAACAATGTACATATGTATGTTCCTACGCACGGGAACAAAAAATATCCGCGGTCACTATATTCGCCAAAAATACTAAGTATACAACCGGTCACCCGTGTTGATTCGGACCTTTCGTCCTACAACATGGTTGGGCACCAGAGGAAACAAAATAGCATGCGACTCACCAAGTGTAGAATGCAGGCACCCGGACGACGACGTTGCCTAGCAGGAGTCACCAGCGAAGTCATCGGCGAAGTTAGCAACGAAGTCAGCATCAAAGTCAGCAGCGAGATCATCGTCGAGTTTCTCTGAATCCACAAGAACGATGATGAGATGTCAGGATCCTGTAGAAAGAAAGAGTAAATGTTTTACCGAAAGGGTTTTTACCGTATCTGAAAACTTGATGTTAGTAAATTTGAATAAAACAATTTTATTTAACAGTATTCGGAACAAAATATGAAGAATACTTACATTTTTCGCACGTGGGCATCGCCAAATACTCTTTTTCGCATAGATAAAGGTTTCCTGTCGAAACATGTTCACAAACTCTCAAAGCATTATGGTGTCGCGTCTATTGCGCGACCGTAGTTTGATTGCAGTTGAGAGTCTCATGTGGTTGAATTGTAATTACGAACTATAACAGTAATAAAATACGAACTTGTTAACAGACACTTAGTAATATTGAATAAATGGTCATTCTCAATCGATGGAGAATGACGAAGAGACGAGAAACGGTTAAAAATGAAAAATGCGTTTGACCGTAGTTGAGCGTCTCATGTGTTTGAATCGTAATTACGGGTTTTAACAAAAATAAAACACAAATTTGTTAACGTACACTTATTAATATCGTTTAAATGCATCGATGGAGAACAACCAAGAGAACGGAAACGGTTAAAAATAAAAAATACATACCTAATTAGACGCGGAGCTGTCAACGCACTTATCACACCACTTTCCACACGAAGAATGACGAACAGGATCGGACGCGTCTCCTGCGCAAGGAGTGGGGAGTGGGGTGAGGGAGTCACGTAGTCCGTCTCGACTCTCGATGTGTATCTTTGAAAGAAAGGTTATACCTTATATCTCGTAGAACAGAAAATAAATAAAATAAATACGTGAATTAAATTAAATTAATATAAAAAGATATCAAACAAACAATTAATTAATGATTTATAATCTTTATACTACTGTGACGTCATAATGAGTTGTATCCGACTTTCGATTATTCGATAAATATCGATATACATAGGGAATTCGTTTGATCGAAATACGTACTTATTAATATGTAAACATATTAATTTTTAATTGTAATTTTAATGAATGCTTTTCATATACGTAAATGCAACAACAATAGATAAATAATATGTATAAAACTGTTCCTGTCTGTTACTTGTCTGTACCTATTTCTAGTGTATTCTATAATATTCTTCAAAAATAATTTTATTCTTACCATTGTTAGTATTCCTAAGCCAAGGATAATGCTGCGATACGTTTCTTATCTTTTGAAAGCTCGGTCCGGCTGTGTTTATATTCTCGGACGGCGGCCTCTCGACTTCACCTTGGATGTGCGCTCATGAATTCCTGGTCTGCGTGACAAAAACACTGTTGTTTTATGCGTCTATACTACGCATTGTCTGTGCCCTTAATCTGTGCGTTACGAAAAAATATCGCGTTCGGCATCTACGTCACACTTCGTTTATGCCTGTAGAAGACTTCTTACCAAACTGTGCCAAGTTCAATGTTATCGACACTGCGTCAAAGAAGGTTGGTAATCTAGTGAGAATTAAAATAAATATCTTTAGATAATTTAGTAGAAACAAGAGAAACTTTTATATGAAAAACTGATTGAAATTTAGATTGAAAGTTAATACTTACCCATTATATGGTTAGAATTAATATATTTTAATTGATCTAGTTACTTATGCGACCAATAACAGATCGATATTAGATGAGCCAATGACAGCTTCTCATTATGATGTCACAGTAGTATAAAGATTATAAATCATTAATTAATAGTTTGTTTGATATCTTTTTATATTAATTTAATTTAATTCACGTATTTATTTTATTTATTTTCTGTTCTACGAGATATAAGGTATAACCTTTCTTTCAAAGATACACATCGAGAGTCGAGACGGACTACGTGACTCCCTCACCCCACTCCCCACTCCTTGCGCAGGAGACGCGTCCGATCCTGTTCGTCATTCTTCGTGTGGAAAGTGGTGTGATAAGTGCGTTGACAGCTCCGCGTCTAATTAGGTATGTATTTTCTATTTTTAACCGTTTCCGTTCTCTTGGTTGTTCTCCATCGATGCATTTAAACGATATTAATAAGTGTGTGTTAACAAATTTGTGTTTTATTTCTGTTAAAACCCGTAATTACGATTCAAACACATGAGACGCTCAACTACGGTCAAACGCATTTTTCATTTTTAACCGTTTCTCGTCTCTTCGTCATTCTCCATCGATTGAGAATGACAATTTATTCAATATTACTAAGTGTCTGTTAACAAGTTCGTGTTTTATTACTGTTATAGTTCGTAATTACAATTCAACCACATGAGACTCTCAACTGCAATCAAACTACGGTCGCGCAATAGACGTGACGCCATAATGCTTTGAGAGTTTGTGAACACGTTTCGACAGGAAACCTGTATCTATGCGAAAAAGAGTATTTGGCGATGCCCACGTGCGAAAAATGTAAGTATTCTTCATAATTTGTTCCGAATACTGTTAAATAAAATTGTTTTATTCAAATTTTCTAACATCAAGTTTTCAGATACGGTAAAAACCCTTTCGGTAAAACATTTACTCTTTCTTTCTACAGGATCCTGACATCTCATCATCGTTCTTGTGGATTCAGAGAAACTCAACGATGATCTCGCTGCTGACTTTGATGCTGACTTCGTTGCTAACTTCGCCGATGACTTCGCTGGTGACTCCTGCTAGGCAACATCGTCGTCCGGGTGCCCGCATTCTACACTTGGTGAGTCGCATGCTATTTTGTTTCCTCTGGTGCCCAACCATGTTGTAGGACGAAAAGTCCGAATCAACACGGGTGACCGGTTGTATACTTAGTATTTTTGGCGAATATAGTGACCGCGGGTATTTTTTGTACCCGTGCGTAGGAACATACATATGTACATTGTTTTATTTTGTAGTTCAGGCTAGGGTCTTTTTGTACTTCGCGATTTTTAATATAACATGAAAATATAGCAGAATGGTTATAATATTATGTAAATTGAATATGGAAATTCTTTGAGTTGTAATTACATCATATATTCAATGATGATTATTGATGTTTGAATATTGATTGTTTTTCAAATTGTCCATATTTCACATTCAAATGCAACTTGATGGCTTTGTATGGAAGATACCAGTCTCTAAAAATTTAATGTTTCAATTTATGTACAAAAAGACATTTCGGGATGGGTAAATTCTTGAGTCAAAGAAACATGCATTATGTTCTATTTCCATCCTTACAAATTACACTTTGATGATAGAATTGCTCAAGTATTAAATACTTAAAATACTTTGCTTGAATAATTCTTTCTTCAATTTTGAAAGTAAATTATTTTATTGTAAAGTCTTGTTTGAAGTCTTAAAGAATTTAATTTTAATCAGAATAAGTTCCTTTACTAATGATGTTTTTCATTATTAATTCATATTAAACTTTTGCTCTTTATTCATTACAAATATAAAGTCCAGTAAAATGAATTATCAAATATTATTTCATCATACGTTAGTATTTACTATAACCATTTTTCTAGTTGAGGATTTCCAGGATACCTTTCCGTGTTTATTGCTTAATCTCATCCAAGTGCCCAGGTGCTACTTGCATGAGTGAAAGCAATGGACACGATGACTTAGTTAATAAAAATATCTAATAATATAAATATGCGACTAACATTGCGCTAGTGTATCGTGCGCGACGTAATTGCCACATGTGTGTGTTTGTGGTTAGGCTGTGGAATTACGTCGTTTAAAAAATTCATTACAATTTGCAAAGATAATTTTATTTGATCTTGAATATATTTGTTGCATACACGTACATTGTAGTACAAAATTTTTAATGAAACATACATGACCATTAACTTTTTGATCTTGTGCAATAAACTGAAAAAATTCGATCACGATCATTTATACAATAATATAATAATTTATTTAATTCGTAGAATAACATACTTTATTAATGATTCATTGACATTTAATAAAGATACGCAATGATCACTAGCCTTTGTCAGTTGATTTCAGGATTTGGTACGTACACATTAGAGTGTGAATGTTGTGTGGAATGTTCGGGTGTCGGAGGCACCCCGGGGCGTCCTCCCTAGTGTAGGCTTTTGCGCCCGGACAGTATGTGTGAGAACCGTGGAGCGCATGTTTGCGAGAATGAGTTTTGCAATTTTTTAAATATAGGGTTAGGTAGGTAGGTAACTTGCTTTCTGGTATGTGTGTTAGATGTAAGTAGGTAGGGTCAGGCCAGGACTGTTCAGGTCCTGTGCCTGTAGTTCGATTTGAGGAGTCGAAAGATTAGCCGAACCAAACGGATTGTATCGTTTATTTTGGTTTTACTTTCGATTCCTGGAATCGCGCGGCTTTACAGTCGCTCTTCGCGGTCGCGTTCGTTCGCGGTAAGTTCCCCGAATCGCTCGTCCCGCTCGAGTTTCTCCGCAATGGTTCCGACAACGTATTGCGCGGAATCTCGAGCCTAGGCTTAAGTTTCAGGCTTTGGCAGGACCGCCGAAGAAAGAAGAGACTCGATGGAGTCGAAGAGGCCCTGACAAATTGTTTCAAGAGTGGGCTGCAACAAATGGTTCTTCATCTTCATCTTCGGATGAGGATGGAAAGTCATTCCATGTTCCTACTGCGTCGCTATATTCGCCTGTATTTGTAGTACTTGTAGGTTTTCAGATCATCAACCAGTATTTTGGGGCAGATCGTGGTTTGCATTAGTGTTGCGATATACAAATGATCGCGTTTGTATTCAAGTTAGCGTTGCGCATAATTTGAACTTATCGCGATTACTTTTAGCGTTGCGAACGATGAATATTTTCGCGTTTGCTTTCAGGGTAGTATTGCGAATGAGAATTGTTATCGGTTTGCTATTAGCTTTGCGAAGTACGAATACTAATCGCGTTGCTTATCTAGTTTTTGTAAATAATTAGTTTTATAGTTAAATTTAGAGTTGCGAACGATAAAAATTTTTCGCGGTATCTTTCAGAGTAGTATTGCGTATAAGAACTGATCTCGGATTGCATTAGTGCTGCGAAATGTAGATATTATCGCGTTGCAAATACAATTTACCGACTTTGATTAAGTTTAGAGTTGCGATCGGTTATATGCCTCGTGTTTATTTTTGGTGTAGCGTAGCGTATAATAATCACTGGTCGCGTTTCTTTTGATGTAGAGTTGCGACATATATGCCTCAGATATGACCCTGGTATGCTACACCATTACGAAACAGCCTGGAACCGCCATCCATGAGAAGTGGACGGTAAAATTACCTCTGAATTTTCTGGTCGGTAAGGCAGTCAGATTGGGCCACGAAAGTCCATGAGATATGTGTTGTTATCTGGTGGAGAAAGAGTTACGGATCACAGTCATTTAGTAGCGTGCGGAGTGCATAGATGGTGCAGCGCATCAGCCTGTCAAGTGCTGCCCTCTGGTTACCGTAATTGCAATTATGCATTTTCAGTTCATCGTCCGTTGCGCGTTTAAATAAAATATCGTCCCGTTTTCGCGACATAACCAGACGCTGTAAATCATAATTCACTCTCAACTACCACGTGGCCTGTGATAAGTAATTGAATTAATCATTCATCGTGCATCGCTTTTTCCAAACTCGATCTCTTATCATGATTCATTGCTTCGTATTTTCAGCGCGTCTCCAGAATTCAGCGGGAAGGATTTCCGACCGTCATATATCATACCAGGAGCCTCGATTTCTACCGGGGTATGTACGTTCGATCAGATTACCGTTTGATTGCGAAAACGATACGGTAGCGCGACATTTCTCGTACGCGGGAGCACGCGTAGCGACACTAACGCGCCCGAAGCTGTGTTAACGTATCGCCCGGCCGCGTCGAGTAATATTTTCCTGTATACGCATAAATATCGGGAAGCAGGCGAGAATCAACAGGTAGCTTCTCAGCTTCGTGCGTCGTCCCCGCTATATAACTTAAGCTTCATGGACATTTATCATTGCGGTCCATTAACCTGCGCCGTAACAATCGGCGTTTCCTAGACGCAATTACAGTAAACTTTCGTGCAGCTTTAGGAAACCATGCGCGTGCTTCTCTAATGACATTCCCCGTTGCCTTCTCGTCAACTGGATGCGGTGAATTATTATGCAAGCGTGTTTCGTTAGTTCCCTCTTCCATCGTTGTCGCTCGAGAGACGCGACGAATCGTCAACTCAGCTGTGTCAATCATTTCGGTAACATCGATTTCCACCATCCTGGTTTCGTAACGTTTTGGTATTTTTTTATCGAAAAGTTTTAGTCTCTGCTCCATACAGAAAGGTTAAAGGGCGTGGGAATATATATATTTCTGAACTTTGCTTTATTAACGTCTAATTACGCGTCAAGGGCCACTCCTTCGAAACCATCGCAAGCAACGTGTATAAATAGGTTTCCCTCGATAATCCTCGCATTAGTATGCAACAGCCGATATGCATCGAACGTTCGTCCGGTCATGCATCAACGCACGCGGTAGAGCTCGATTAGAATCGTAGCAGTGCATCGCGAACGCGACGTATCTTCCTTAGAAAGTGTGTAATTATGGCGCGGATTAAGGGAAAGTCAAAATCTTGATAAACAAAAGAACGACGGTTCTCGAAAGTTACAATTTCGACTTTTTAGCTAATCCAGTCTGGATTGGGCCCCGTCATTGGGCAGATTATTCCTTGCGCGATAATTTCTGTACATTGTACTTACGTTTACAATAAAGACGTATAATGATAATAATAGTATCGATTGCATTTGCATCGTCGAGCCGCGTGGCGCGTTTGGAACTCGTTAAAACACGAATAAAAAGGAACAAAATAAGCAATTACGAGGGAACGCAATTACGATTATCTCTCGAAGCAACGATCGTTAACTTCGATACCCGGATCTCGTTCTCGACTTCGCCGACTGCCAGTACCAGCGATTATCGTTTGTATCTCCGAATTCGAGGTAACCTGCACGCGGACGTGTGTCTCCCGAGCGAAATTTAACCGCAATCCCATCGACGTTCGTAAACGTTCGCCAGCGAACGATTCGGTCGCGTTAACAGGCGAGATAACCAGGGGGGACCGTTCGAGATATCGTTCCTCGGCATCTCGGTGGCTGTTTTCGACCGGTGCATAAAAATCCGCGGCAACGTCCTTGCTTGACAGTTTGCAAGCTTGTTGCGAAATTTCCAGCGCGCTTACCCGTGTCGCCAGCGAGCTTACATCGTGCGTCCGCGCCGGTGTGGGTGCGTCACAACGTCGCGTTGCATGTGTTACGGCGGAGGGTGCTCGTTAACACGTTGTCCGCCGCGGTGGTCACTGGTGACCGGCTTAAGGTTAGAAACCTCGTCGAGTACTATTATTTTAATGTAAATATTACGGTAGCATCAGTTCGGGGGTGGAAGAACCCTAGAAAGTAGATTGTTTCGTGGAGTCTCTGATACAGATTTATCGAACCAGTCGTACGAAAACCCGCGGTTCGATCTAACGGGAACCGGGTGCCGAAAGGATAGGGTGAATCGAACGTTTTCGTAAATCGTGCGCTGAAATAGACTAAACGCGATAATAGATAGGAACACGCCGCGATACGGAGACAGAGGCACGCGGGGGAGCAGCGGGGGGGAGGTAAGGATAGCAATAGACCGGGAAAACGGAAAGAGAGGGAAAGAGGCGAAAGGAATCATCGAGAAGGAGGGAGATCGCGGATTAAAAGGGGGTGGGGGAGATTGTTGTTAAGGAGGGGGGGTAGGTAGTATGGGCGGCGACCGTTTCAAGCGGAGGAGTTGCCGTAGGGGCCGATGGGAGCGAAGTCCAGCGAGTTTGAGGCGAGGTGAGTGAAGCGCGGGCGTCACGACGACGTCGGCATCGTGGCTGGCCTCCGCCAATCCGTCCCTCAGCGGCCATGTTGCTCGTGTACCTGGGGCGGAGCGCCGCCGTCTCTCTCTCTTTTTACTCTCGGAACCGCTTCTCTTCCGTTCTCGTTCGCCTTCGTCCTGGCGACGACGCAACGTCCTCGACTTCTTCTTCTCCTTCCTTTTGGTATTTTTCAGTTTTCCATTTTTTTTTCTTCTTCTTGCATTGTCTTTGCTCGCCGGCTACTTGTTGGTCTTGTTGGCGGTCGCGTTACACATCTCGGCCGTCGCGCCTCCTCGGGGACCGATACCCGGGTCGCGGTCGCGACACACCTGCGACCGGTGACGTAACCTTGCTGGTATCTCGACCGCGAGTCGAACTCCTTGGTCCCGGCACGCCAGAAATAATTCGATGAGCACGTAGAACAGAAGCGAGATACCATTTTGCGCGTCACGATTTGATACTCGTTGAAAATGAGACAGTTCGCCCGAGTGGGGTCGACCTAAACACATTGAAAATCGATCGCGAGGAAAACACCCGATAGAATTGGCGCGTACGCAACGGAAGGATATTCGAGAAGCGAATTATTTACGCACTGGACACGCGCAATTATTAGGATACGCTGGCACCTCTCCGGAGGTTTCTCACTCTGTCCAATCGGGCGCCCGGTCGGCTGATTTACGGCGCGTTCCCCGCAACGTTTTCGCGTAGCGTACGCTGCCTCGAGAATAACAACTCCATGCTTAGTATTTCGTTTTACGATTACGCGGATCGCGTGTAATTGCCAGCCAGCGAGTCCCGGGCACGATTGTATTCCGCCTTCGAGAACGCGTCAACTGTCCCATAGATCTTACAGCCGCGGCGAAAGAGAGTCCCGGATAATTGCACGAACGCGCAACGCCGCAATTCCACCGGCTAAACGTTCCGTACAGGCTGATTCTAACAACTGGGCCAGAGTATAGTTCCCTTCTAAGAGTAATCGGACATGTTTTCCAAACGAAACTGTCTGATTTTGTTTTTTCATAAATCGATTGGTTCGTTCCGTGGTTTTTGCAGAAAATAGTTCTTCTTAACGACATTTCGCTAATAAATCGTAACGAAAGATACATTTAAATTAACAGTGTCGAACGTGCAAAGCAAATTAGGGTCACTGATAATAAATTCTGAAATAGCTATACAGTTTTACGTATAGTTATATAACATATAACATATGTTAATATAATATTGTTATATAACATATGTTTAATTAGTCTTTACGAGGGAAGTACTGACGCGATTGGTAGAAAATGGGTTATAAGAGACACTTCGGACCTGTTCTATAGAAGTTCGAGCTTCAATAAAAGAATCAACCGTTAATTGCGAGTAGTAGAATTTCCCCGCGTTTCTGTCTACTACTTACAAAGACGGTGGTTGGTTTAATGACTTTGCATTTGCGTTTAAGCACGCATAAATAAGTATGTTACATCCTTCTTTCGTAAAACAACTAGAAGATTATAATGTCTACGATAAAAAGGATGAAGTCCGCAGCAGAGATTATACAGCGACAGTTATCGAAAAGATTTCTCGTTTGATTGTAAAGTTGCTATTAACGACATTCCCTCGACTCCACGTTTCCGATGGCTTTCATTATTCCATAAAGTTTATTTTAAATTATTCTCTTCCACGCGCATCCACGCGTCAGTGCCATAAATTTGTACCTATCAACATGTTATCAATACTCGATAATCGACAGTATTATCTTTAATTCGAACATAAAACACAACCCTCCCGAAACGTTCGACCAACGCGCGTATAATGTATCGGGCGTATCAATTTCCTCAACATTTCATGCGTGCTTACAACGAAGCGGTAGTTAATTGTCATTAACGACGGAAAACGTTCCAACGACGGCTTTATAATTTACTTTATAACGTTCCCTCGGAACCTGGCGCACGGATTCCCCGGTTGTTTGCGTAACCGGTCGTAAAATATACAGATCGAATTCGGAGTGATTTGTTTTCTTTGCCGTTAGAAATTTTGTTTCGGCCCGTCTAGGCGGGCGAAAATAAACATTTTTCGAGGCTTTTTTGCCCCCGTATATATTTGCGCGCGTACCTGCGCACACGCGTCGAATAGTTTGAAATAGGGACGCTAACGCATCCATCTTCGAACTATTATCTCCTACATAACTCATCTGTTTTTTCCCATCAGGCAAATTGCCGTTCCGTGCGGAATCGATCTGACACCCCCACCCCTCTCCCGTTCGCGTTTTCCTCTCTATTCTGTCAAAACTGGCGTTTTTACATGGATGACTTACGATTCGAAAAAAACCCGCTCCGAAATCCCGTGATTCATGAAAATGTACGCTTCTGTGTGCTTCTCGCGAAAATTGACCGCGTCGCGATCGAAGGAGCCGCTCGCCATCGAAAGCTTCGATCGATTTTCGGCTCGTAATTTTGCAATATTTCCTGCTCTCGGGAGAGAAATGTAAAAATTACAGACTCTGGGTTTTCAACTCGTTCGTTTTAACCCACGTTTACAGGTAGGAACGATTCACTTTTCGTTAACCATCCGATTCGGAGGGCAGTTACTGTTGGTTCAGGCGTAGAAAAGGTAGTTTAGTCACAGTGGGCTTTTACTAGTTTCAAATTACAAGTCGCATGTACAGAGTAATTTGGTTAGTCGGATGATCGGTATCTTCTTTATTGACGATCTTATCGTTACTCTATATTCAACAGTTACTCCATTAAAAAGTTAATTAAATCCAATCCACCCGGTTCGAACTTCTTCTTCCACGACGATAAAGGATCAACGAGAGGTTCCCCTTGATTTCTTTTGCTCGTGCGTCCAGTCGCGAGCAGCAGGGTGGAATTATTATTAATTTGCAGCGACGTATCTTGCAGGATCGCGTTATTGCTCGCGACTAGGAGAGAGAAAGAGAGACGGGGGAACGATAACGACAACGTGTGCGGACGAAACGTGGCCCGCACGAGGCCGAGTTTATTTAACCAAAGGGTTTACATCAGACGATCGAATCCGTGGCATGGTTGGCCGAGCCCGAGCTGGCCAAACATTCGGCGACTCGTGTTTACACCGCAAGTATTTATGGGCCACGATCCGCCCACGAGGAGCACGGTCTCGTTTTCGGAATCCGGAGCATCCCCGCCGCGAGTGGATCGACCAGGATCTCTCTCAGTTTCTGACCCCCGCCGGCGTTCTCGTCCACGGGACGTCTCTCCGCTTCCAGAACCCCGAGAACTCCTGAAACTCGATGCTCCCGTGAACGAGAAACCCTTCGCGAACGATTTTCACCAGATACTCGCGACCGAGAAGCTGCTGGAAAAAGTAGATGCATGCAAAAATTAGATTTATCTTCGTAGATCAGTCGACGATAGAAACTGGGTCCGTAGATCTTTCGTGACCGATGTTGTTTACTAGTTTTAATAATACTTAAATACGTTACAGCTAACGAAGATAGAAAATATGTTGTCCATTGAAAATTGTAAACTATACATAAGTATTTTTAATCGTTAGCGATTCAATTTCACCGTAGGAAGGCTGTCAGAAGTCTTTTTTTTTATCGGGGAAGTCTGCAGGTAGGCGAAGTTTGAAGGACGCTGGCCCGGATGATACGCGAAAGTTAATAAGGGTTAATTGGGTACGTTTTGTCCGTACACGACGCCGTTATCGCTCCCTACGCGTCTCTTTTTTTGATCGCGAGCAAATTAATTTGTGCAAATTAATTATGATTCTACCCCGCTGCTAGGAACTGGACGCGCAAGTCATCCGCGCTTCTGGCGATGGCGAACCAGGCGGAATGGGAGTCGCGACAGTCGCCGGGAATTGCATCGAATGAATCTTTGTCGTCGGTCGTAAGAGAAAATTGAACGTCGACAGATTAGATTAGTAACCTTGTAATATCGGGGTCGTGATGCGGCAAATTCGCGAGTCGATTTTAAAAGTCCTGCCACTAGACGACTTTATCTCCGCAATCGTGTTTTCTGCCTCTTATCTGAAACGCGATAAATCATCCTGTCCCGTAAATAATCAAAATCCAGAGATTGTTACGCAGCGAACGCCGAGACCGATTCTTACGACATCGCGTCGAAAGGTTCGATTCGTGCGTGATTCTTATCCGGGTCGAAAATTCGAGTAAAAAACG
The DNA here is from genome assembly GCF_051014445.1 of Colletes latitarsis. Classification (NCBI taxonomy): domain Eukaryota; kingdom Metazoa; phylum Arthropoda; class Insecta; order Hymenoptera; family Colletidae; genus Colletes; species Colletes latitarsis. Next base: position 23,072,049 of record NC_135147.1, read on the forward strand.
AGAGGTAAACTTTTGCAACTTTTGATTAACAGGAATTTCATTTTTTAATATATCTTCATTGGGTGCGTAGACGCAATACAAGATGTTCGGCCACCCTTGGGAAAAATTTTAATGGGAGATTTTAGAGGCCAAAGTAAGACGAAGATCAAGAATATCAATTTCTTGACTGAGTCTTCGTTAAACAGTTATTAAAAAATTTCAAATCATTTTGGAAAAATTATTTTCGTATGCGGGGGTCAGTTACAATCATTTTTGGTGAATAGACATACCCTCGAAATCCTACTCACTTTCTAGAAAAAAATTCGAGAAGGTGTGAAATTTTTCGATAAAATTAAAAAATTTCAAATCATTCTAAAAAAATTATTTTCGGTTGCAGGGGTCGATTACAATCACTTTTGGTCATTAAACATACCCCCGAAATTTTACGCATTTTCGAGAAAAAAATTCTTTACCGAAAATATAATTTCAGGCCAGAAATGTCACGCGAAAATTTCTTGCGTATCTTTAAAACGTCATAACTTCTGAACGGATTGGACGATTTTAATGTTTAAAAAAGTAAATTACGCGTATTTTGATGGAGAATATGTACAAATCGCAAAAATATTCGAAAAGTTGGTCCTTGACCCCGCAAAATGAAAAAAACCCTATAAAAATGGTCCAATTTTTAAACAGCCATAACTCCTACAATAGCGAATATATTTCAGTGAAACTTTTTTCTGAAGTAGAGCTCATGGGTACCTACAAAAATGTATTAGACAACTTTTCTGTAGGGCGTCAAACAAAATTACTAAAAATCAAAAACGAATTTTTAAGAAAAATCGACAGGGGGTAGGTGCCTAAATTTTTCGACGAAAAAAAAAATTTTTAATTTATTCTGAAAAAATTATTTTCGATTGCGGGGGTTAATTACAATCATTTTTGGTGAATAGATATACCCCCGAAATCTTGCGCATTTTCGAGAAAAAAATTCAGTACGGTCGGAACTTTAAACGTTAATAACTGTTTAACGAAGCCTTCATCAACAAATTGGTATTCTTGATTTTCGTCTTATTTTGGCCTCTAGAATCTCCTGTTCAAATTTTTGCCTGAGGTAAACTATTTTCGCTATCTATACTTCGTAGAAATGTCGCAACTTCCGGTGAAGGAGTTTCGTTTCCACGTTCGTCGATTTTCCTGGCGAAAAATCGCAAGAGGGCCACGCGCGTTTCATTGTGTTTCGTCCATAACGGAATGCATGGGCAACCGACACGACGTGCGTTTATCGCGGCGCGATGCGCAACGTGCGTCGGGTGGGCCGCGCGACGGGGGTCTCGTATCCTGGACGTGTATTTATGGCCGAAAAAATATTTTATCATAATAATGTGGAGATACGCGGTGTCGCGGCAGGTTCTCTCGGTCTCTCGCGACGGTACCGTGGCGCAAATGAGCCGGGAGAGTGTCTGCATAAAGAGGATTTGAATCCTGCTTTGCCTCCTCCCCTGCGCCCCCACTTCGCGGGGACGCGAAGTCCGGGACGTAGGCCGATAGGTTACCGCGATTAGCAGAAAATTATTAGTATATCGATCGGGATCCAGCGATTTTTATCCGGCGAAGGTGGCACCCTGCGTGCCACTGTGCTGCAGCCGGTATCAGTTACACGCGAAACCGAGACCCACTGTAATGTACGCTAACGAAGCATAAAATGCGAGAACGACTGGAACGTATTGCGCTCGCGAGTACTCGTGGTGTACCTATGTACTCCGTTCGTTTTATTTACGCTAGAACTACCCGCCGCCGAGCAAAAGGAACAACTCCTACGCTGCAAAATTTTGCTTCCTCCACGAGCGTTTGTTTTATGTTTTTATGGACGGAGAATCTTCTGACATCCTAACGAAATCGAAAGTTTACTTAAATTCTCAAATTTTACGCGATAGGTGCTAAATCTATTCCCATATAGCAACAAGTATCTAATAAAATTAGTATTCCGAAGAGAAGCGTTCGATCAGAATCGGACGATTTTTCGTTCCCCAGTGTAGGGGATGCTCCATAAGGCTCGTAACTCGAGCCAAGTTGTGAATCAAGCTTTACAGTCGTCGAACGTGGCGGAGGTCGGGGGTCGAGCGTTCGCGGGGGCCGCGTTTTCTCGCACCCAGGATCCGCGAGGTCGTTTAATTGTCCCTAAATCTTGTCGGTGTGTTCCGGCGTCTCGGAGTCCGGTGTCGACCGGACCCGAAAATAAAGCACGCAGTTCCTTGGGGTATAAACGACGCGGCGCATACCACTTAACACATTAGTCGAACGGCGACCAGGGTGCAGAATATCCTCGTTTAAGGTCGCTAAGAGAGGCCTTCGGTCCGCGATATCGTGTTCGGTTACGCCGTAACGCCTCTTCGACGAAGTTACGACACCTTCGCTCGCCGGTTGCAGCTGCGACTCTAATTGCGCGATAGCGTCGTCTCCCCGTGTATTTGCATAAACGGAAAATATCCTCTCCCGCGGGCGTATGACGCTTATTAAACGACCGCGGGGTCAGTTATCGGACGGCACGTTCCTGCGAACGATACCCCGCGTCTCGCGACGCTGAATCGACGCCATATTATACGACCCGCGCCAAATCCATCACTTCGGGGTCAGGGGAATTTTTCGTGACACCGAAATATGTTACAATCAGTTTTCTACTTTCGTAATCGTCTGGAACATTTAAGTTGTCCAGTAGAAAGAGATAAACATTGATAACTCCACTGACGAGAAGATAGTTTAAAATTGCTGACAAAATTTTATTTTATTCCGATCGATACAGTTTCTTACGAGTAATCTTTGCATGCTGTGTTTTGATTCGATGGTGGAAGGTTCGTACACCCCAGGTGTTTTCTTTTGTCTCGAGTAATAGGCCTTGGCGCATCGGGCAGAGTTCGACCTGTAGTCGCGACGATTATTTCTGGGTAACGAGAGTCGCGTTCCGCGAGACAGATGCGCACGAGGTGCGCGGGAAGGACAGACGATCGTTAAATGTCCATTTATAACCCCCGGCGAAGCGGTTTACAGTTTGGCGAAACGCGTTGAATAGAGTTGTTTGGGTTCATCCTCGAGGATCCGATGACACGGCTCGGCCCGCTGTATCGTGGGAGGATCATTAATCATCGTTCGGCGAAAAAACAAATTACGCCACTTCGGCGTCGTCGTGGGTTTCGCGCGATGGGGCCCCGAAAACAACAGATATCATCGATTTTCCTAGAGCACGGTAGAAAATTTGTCCAAACGATTAGCAACGAAAGAAACGCAACATATTTCACCTAATTTATCATAGACAGAGTATCCTTACGCGAAATACTATAGTTGGAAGCTAGAATGTTTGCACCCTTCGGTGTTTAAATTTATTTTAATAGACTACACCGATCTTCCACGGTGCAAATGTTAAATTTGCCTTAAAGAGCCACTAGGATTTCGATGGTTTCGGCGCTCGATGACGGAAAACGTCGGCGAATTCGTCGAACAGCGGTGCGGAGCGCGGTTTGACAAGTTTCCGATAGAAGCATCGGCGGGTAAATTCAATTCGTCGACGATCGAGCGTTCATTTTTCCTTCGTCGACGCGGTTCCCGCGGGCGTCGAGGAGCGTAGAATCGACATAATAACGCCGTGGAACTTCCAGTCGCCGAGTCGAACGTCGGCGAGCGGCTGACGGCTCGTCCGAAAGAATTAGTGAAATCCAAGGGCTGCAGGGGAGGTTACCCCTGACAGCAGGTGAAACGCGCCGCGTCCGCCCACATTTGACAGCTGCGGGTTACCTCCGGGCACTTAAACTGAAATCTTGACCGCTTTCAACCCCCCGCATCCCCCCCACGGCCAGCCCCAAACGATCTCGCGCCGCTTCGAAAAGCGTGGCAAGGGGTGGCCCACCGCATTTTGCTGGCCATTATTCAGCCCCGCGGGTGATCCCTGCGGTCCTGCTTTCTCTTCCGACCCTTCCATCTTTCCTTTGCTTCTTTTTCTTCTTTTTTGTTTCTTTTCTACCCTCTTTCTCGCCGTCCGTCGCATTGTATCCTTTTATGAAGTCGTGCGCGGCCGACCACCGCCCGCCAGAATGCGATCTTTCGACGTATCGGCGCATCTCGGGACCTCTTCTCCGGCTTCCATCGCGACCCTTTTCTCCGGATTCTTGCCTCGTAGGGCCCCGGAACGCGATCGCGCGACTCCGCCGTCGCGTAATCCGATGAGAAAATAAGGGTCGTAACCTGTATCTCCTGGATTTCGAAACCAAAGCGTGCTGTAAGCCAGGGATGAATAATTTTTCAACTTTCATGCGTCTCTTCCTTCTCGATGCGTTCGTCAACGATAAACAAGTAGAAGGCAATTTCCCATTCTTGCTGTAATCCAAACGCTTTTACATAACTTCGGATTATCCGTTTGTTAACGTTAAACATTGCATTTATATTCCCGCGTCAAACATAAATTTCCATTTTGTAACAACATTAATAAAAATGCTAAATATGTTAATGGCGTTAATAAACATGCTAAATCTCAAATATAGCGATCACTCGGCTAAAAACGCATAGAGCTTCGGCTTTCTTGATTACTTTAAAAAATTCATCCATATTCAACGCCTTCTTCTTAACGTAACCAGATTTCCATGAATACTCAATGGCGGACGCTGGCTGTGCCAGAACTCACCTGACCTTACAAGTTCCATCGTCTTTCCGAATATGTTCCCGCGTAAATCGAATTGCGGTAGAACGTTGATTGTTCCAACTAATACACAGTTCTTTTGTTACTAAAAATTCAATAATCACAGTCGTTAAAATCAAATATAATTTTCAAGAAAAATAAATCATGATGACACCATGGCTTCAGAGTATATTTAGAACAAATTACCTATTGTTGCGTACGAGAATCTCTCGTACAAGATGGCACCGGACGTTATATAAAAGACCTTTTTTTTTATCGATGGGAAATATTTAAATATCAGTTTCATTACCATAATGAATATGCATGCGTCATTCGCTGTAGAATTATACATCGCTGATTAACGGTTACATATTACAACTATCGTGCAAGATTATTAGATTACTCTCAGCGATGATTGCTTGATTAATGATTGTGATTATTGCGATAACTATCGATAACGATTAAAATGTGGTCGATTGCACGTTCCAAGGAACTACGGTGCATCGGTGGATGGGTTGGGGTTCGGTTCACGGCGGCTGGAATCCGAGAAACGACTGAAAATCTAAAACGACTCGTATAATGAGATGAGTCCGAACAGGCTGGATGGGTCCCGGAGATCTCTCGCGGCTCGGGGTCCGAAGGAAACCTATAATTACCGATTACTCCAGTCGGAGACTTCGTAATTTCCGTGCCGACCTGAACGGGCGCACACCTGTTGAAAACACGTCGCCGCGGTGTCTAGAAATTCCTCGAGTTCCATCTCCCCCGGTGCTGGAACTAACTGGTACCTGCGAGAGACCAACAAATTAGATTCGGCCAGTCACGGCGAAAAATTAATGCAGCGATCCGCTCGCAACGCGTAAATAACAAGCCGTCAGGTATCGGGATATCAGCAATTTCCATATGTAATTTCGGAAACTATTAATTATTACGGGTATAAAATAATGAGGTCGATCTATACTAAAAAAAAAATTATTACCGATTCGAAAACAACTCCAAGCGACGTTTAACATGCTTTATCGTCGTTTCGTGTGTGCCTTGCACACCTTCATTAACATTTTTAAATCACGACCTTCTTATCATTCGTATGCCGATTTATTAGCGTGCGAGATTTTTCAAATTTTACGTTTACAACTCGCCAGGATAGTCAGGAAATTGGAGGGTGCTTCAGCCATCTCGGGATTCTGGAAAATTGTAAATAAAATAGACGGATGGAAGAGGGGTGGTTAACAGGAGATAGGCAAACCGAACCTTTCTCTGGGAAGTCCTCGATTTTATGTCGGCACGGTCAGTCTTTTCTCGTCCAGGTAAAATTACCGGGGTGAAAGTTTGTAATAAGGGGTGAATTGCGCGTTTACGATGGCTCATAGCACCGGGGCGTACGCGTTTAAGGCGGTTAATGGTGCGCCGTAATCCAATTTATAATCCGAATTGCAACCCTCCTAATCCCATTATAAAGTCGCATTTTCGAGGAACCATACGTGCCGCGCACGGTTTCGCAGGCCATCGGCAACTTTTAGGTACCCGGAGGAACGTTTTACCCCTGCTAAGTCCGCTAAACCTCGACCCGATTCCTTCTTGTACAGGCTGTCCTATTATAAACTCTCCGCCTTAATTATCTCTGGCTATTCCAAATAATAGAAACGATGTTCGCTAAAGCTGTGTGCCTTCCAGAAGCAATAAATACGGTGGAAGTTCGAAAGTCAGCTTCCTCTTGTTCGATTTAGCTCGATGGACTTACCAAATTTTGAAAATCACTAGTTTCGTTATCGAAGAGGTCGATACGCACGTGTCGTTCGACTCTAAGAGAATGTTTGCTTCTGTACACGTTGCTATATCCGGAGCCCTCGCGTTTAAGGGGTCGGGGAAAGAGTGCTTTCGCCATTACTCATTCTCGGTTCTGTTTAAAAATACCGTACGCGTGAAATATGGACCGAATTGAAAGTCTTCCGCAGAGGACGGACTGGGAGGGATTTGTCGTGTTTAAAAAAAAAAAAAATACATGAAAAGAGCGAGGAAGGAAAGAGAGCAACCCCTGGGTACGAGTCGCACTCGGATCGAGAGGGAGAACTCTGACCCGTAGGCGCATGACCCCCCGAATATTCGGAGACAATTAATCATAAGATGACTGGGAGGAGCTCGCGTGAGAAATACGAGACAGCATCGCCGCTTCTGCTCGGTCCATCAGCTGCGAAACACGCTCCCAGTGAATTCAATCTGCCGATCGAACATGACAGTGGAATTTTATAGTGTTCGTTCGGTTCTTGGTGCTCCGACGCACTCGACGGTTCGACGATAATTACATCTGTACGATGTTGTTTCAAAGTTAAAGTTTTTTTACGTTGTACAGATTTAATTAACACGAATGCACAATTTCTTGTCTTTAGAATCCGAAAGGTGTAATATATTTGGGTTTCGAAGCATCGAAGGGTTGCAATTTTATAGAAGAAATCTATTGTGCTCTGTATTACAATGGGACTTTTTAGATAGCGTCGAGATAGCCCGCAGATAAAATGCTAGGAACACGTACAGAATTCTTTTTGTTCGAAACTCTGGACTTATTTTTGAAACCGTGGAACGCCGTGTCTCCGCGAGCAAGCAGGATTTCCTCTCAGAGCTGATTACTGGCGCAACCCTTATCCCTTTTTTCCTGCGTTGGCCATGCGAGCGCCGGGTACCGGAAACGAATCTTATCTGCGGATGGCGAAAGAGCAAACAACGGAATCAGCGAACGCGCGCGTTTCCTTCCACCGTCCAAACAAACCAGTATTGCCCGCGCGAGTACCGGTCTTCGCTCGTTCCCCGGTATCATGAATAATCGGGATCCACGGCGTGTGTACCCCTTTGCCTCCCCTCTTTTCCTTTGCTCCTCCCTCCAGGGACCCGACTTTAATACCGCATGAATATGTAGAAGCAACGGAGTCGAGTCGGGTCTCTCCTCTTCAGCTTTTTCGCCGTGGCTCTTTGACCGCGATCATCGGCCCGCCGCTACTCGGTATCTGCGATTCCGTAATTACCATAAATTCATAAGAGTACGAGCAAGGTGGATTGGGAATGGCGCAGCTTCGATCGCGCGAAAATTATTTTCCCGATCGTTCGAGGTACGATTCTTTAACACTTTGACTGCCACGTCACTGTGTTTTCTACTGTGAAACTGGAAAAATTAATTCTCAAGTTCAGATATCGAGGGAAGTAAATTTGGATAGGATTTGTGAATCTCAGTGAACTTACAAAAATAACTACCGAGACAAATTTTAAGTTATGCAGTTTACAATGGTTTAAAATCAAAATTTTCCTTTTTTGACTGGCAGTGAACGTGTTAAGCGAGTTTCTTATATTGCGTATCTTACTTTGATCATATATGAAAGCATTCGTTCTAGGCGAAGTAAAATTCCATTCTACTATTTTTTCAATGGAACTGGGGTGCAAGTTTGAGAACTTTGGGAGTGATTATAGTAATAGAGACTTTCGAAGGGTCTCCTTAACGGGAGGCAAGCATTATGCACTTAGCGCGCGGCGTGTAATCACGCATAAATACACGACCGTTCTGCCTCGACAGCGTAACGAAAGAGAAGTGACGCGAAACAGTTTTCGGGGACGGTGGTGGTGTTACGTCGCGTCATAAAAAGGGGTGACGGTTGTATATCACCGCGGGAGAAGCGTTCACGGGACCAGAACCCGAGAACGAGCCACCCGGAGACCGTGTTCGACGAGGAACGGTGGCGCGACTTCTCGTGTCCCGAAGCTACAGGTGTACCTGCGGAGACAAGATAATAATTAGTCCCGATGTCGGGTCACAGATGCTCCTTTCTGCCTTTCCTCCTCCTCCTTTTTTTTTTCTTTTACGCTCGATTCCAACCACGCTGGATAATAAAGCGAAACAACGACGCCGGGTTCCATAAATAATTTCGGAGGCCACGGTTAATCGCTTTTATTCGTTCGATCGGCTAATTTCCTATCGTCGTTATCGTTCGTCGATCGCACCTCCACGTTTACGTAACTTTGGTCGAAGACTGGTGCACGTTTGTTGGCATACATGCTGAAAGTATTCTTTCACGTTGGAACAATATTGGAACCGTCGATAGATGTTTTCAAGAGACAGAATTTGCATATACGTTGATCGTTTATTCGTTAAAACATGCGGGTGTTGGTTGCGTTAGGGAGTGGTTAGAAAATAGCGTAGAATCTACTTATTAATCGGAGGGAATCGATTAAAACAGTCGGTCGTTGCATCTGGCCGCTTGATCTTTCAATTTCCGACCGAGAACCTAGCTACTTTATTAACTTTATTGATCCCCGTCGACGACTATGCGACGCGCAGCGCGAACAGCTTCGTTTCCACTTCAGTGCTTCTTTGGCCAGTATAATAATAATGACTCTTACTACACTTAGACTCTGTGTATACATTCCTAAATACCTTTCCATTTTTTTAACTAGAGCCAATCGCTCTCGCGTGATCAGCTATATCGTTTATCCCTATTCCGGCACGCTGAAAAACGAATCCCCCGTTAGTCACCTATAAATCTTCCCTCCCAGATTGTTTTCGCGCGGGAGAAAACGCTGTCGTCGTCGAAAGAGTCGCGAACAAAAGACGAACGCCAATTACTCCCGGTGCGAATCCAGCGAAAGCATTGTCGCGGACCCGAGGCAGGAAAAAAAAAGATGTCGGTGTTTACGGTACCGGTGACAGAAGCCCGGGATTTCAGGCATTTAGGGTTGCGTCTTGTCGGCTTTATGACTCCGGAGGACCCGGGACGGTCGTGTCCGGACCGAGGACGAGACATTGTGCGCGCGAAAGAGAGCCAAAGTAGTTTAGTTTTATTGCATTAGCGGCGAACGAGCCGGGAAGGTACCGTTTTTTCGACAGTGCTCCTTACAGTGTTTGCATACACGATTTGTCACGGCCATTCCGACGTCGTAAATTATCGGACTTTCCTTCGGGTCTATTCGTCGATTCGTTACGGGTCGATTGGGATTTTGCATTTCGATCTTGGTCGAGTTAATCAAGGTAACTGTGTTCCGTGTAATAATGAAACTGCGGTGGTAGAGCAATATAAAGTCGAAAATAAAATTAGAGTTATTTGCATAAGGCGTGGTTCTTCATTTATTCAAACTATCGAAATTTACGTATCACGAGTGTACGTGTACGCGGCGTTCGTGAGAACCGTCGATTTAACCTTTCGCGGGCTTACTTAGAATCTTAAACAACGTTTCAAATATATAGCAAGTGGCAAATATTTCTAGGAATTTATTCCATCCACTCGTACGCGTTGCAACGGAATATTATTTATAGAGCCGTAGAATGTACGAGATAAACTTTCTGGTCTTTCCTGTCCACTATCTGAAACACTATTTCACCCAGCTGTACATGGAAATAAACTCGAGACGGCGAAGTTTATTCAAATGAATTCGGGTGCAGAACACAACGCGAAAGTATACACAGAGAGAGAGAGAGAGAGAGAGAGTACTTATCATTATTTTAATTACCTAGGTATGCATTCAAACGCTCGATCGATACGCGTGGAACAATACCGCGACGAAGAGATAATAATTAAGCTATAGAACGCGATAATTCAAAGGTAGAAATTTATTCTATAGAAAAAACGAGAGGGAATAAATATCGTCCTTGAAAAGGCGGGAAAGTATATTTCTTCGGAACGCTCGATTAATCCGTGCCGATTGAAACGAAAACAAAGGGTGAAATTGAATCGCAGGAGGACCATTAGCGTAAAAATGTACTAAATACAGCAACTCCAGTGATTTAGTTTCGAATGAATAGTTCTACGCGGCCATCGGTTCGGTCTCGTTCTGCAAAATATCATTGCAATAAGTAACTTGGCAATGACTCGTGCTCCCTTCTGCCTGAAATTCGTTTTATTAAAAATTTACATATAGAATTCTATATGAAAGAAATACATTTTATTAATACTTAGATAAAAAAATGAAGTAGAGAACATTGCCATGGAGCCTTCCCATCCACAGGTTTCTATTTTTCACCAAATTCGAGATACAATCCGAGTTTCACGGAATTTCAGCGAGCTTGGGGAAAGTGGACGGGCAAAGAAAAGGGGAAAATCGTCTAGAAACGGTGAAAGATCAGGACGGAGGACGAAGGAGGGAGCGGAAAGGAAATCTAGGGGGAGAGTAACCGGGTGAATAGCTGCACACAGGAACCATGGAACGCCATGGGATCGCACGCATGCGTCTCGTCCAACCCAGCGGGTGGTTGTGTGTGCTCCTTTTTTTCCTTTCCCTCCTTTCTCTGCTTCTGCTCTTATCCCTCTCGGTTAGTATCTTTCTTTCTCCTCTCTCGTGGTTCCCTCCGGTTCGGTGCCAGTCAGAAAACTTCTCGTTTTGTCCACGGCCCTCCTCCGGGTTCCTTCCCCGCGTTCGTAAACCGTTCCTTCGTTTCGTCTCGTTTCGCCTTTGGATTTCGGCTTCCCCTTTTAAATAATTGTCCGCCACGGGGAAGACGAGACGCGGCCTCGAACACGGGGGCCAAGAGATCGAGAGATGCATCCGACCGCGATGGATCCTCCTTCCACGAATATGTGGATCGCCTCTCTTCCTTCCCTCGATCACTGCTTTACGTCACGGATAAACTACTGCATCTTTTAAAAATATCCTAGAGATACTAGGCTCACAGTCTGAACCCATAGATCCAGTTACTAAAATATTAATCGTTTTACTTATAAATAACGATTATAAGCGACTTGAAATTTTTTGTTTTCATCGATGATAACCAGAAGTTTTGGAGTTCCTGAGAGATTATCCCCCACTTGCAATGCTAAGGGTTGAAGCAATCGCCGAGAATGCGTGTCCTCGAAAATTAGGAATAAAAAGCAAAAGGTTCGAATCGCGTTGTAAGTTAACGGGAGATAAATAAAACGAGGCGAACCGATCTTTTCGTCGCGGACAGTAAAACGTCGAGGAACTCGGCCAGAGATTAATGGAACGTCGAAGATCGAGGGAAACGCGACGCGTCGATATTTATCGTTCGAGATGCCGGGGGAGAGGCCAGCCGTGAAGCGCGCGTCTCCGACGCGAGAGAGGATCGTTTCCGAAAAATATTCGACCGTTAAATCGAACCGGGAGGAGGATCAAAAAGATCGACGGAGCCGCGACGCGCATTCTTCGGGCTGCGGAGACGAATCAGGAACGAATCGAAAGCGCGCGGAGGACGCGGGAAGAATGGTGACCCCGATGGTGCCCATCGCGAGCCTGACAAAGGCGACGGCGAGCGCGCGATTCCGCTTGGAACCGGCGGAACAGACGAGAACAAACATAATTCAGAATTATCCCGCGAGGCGGTCCCCCGTCTCGCATATTTCATCTCCGGAAAGGGGTTTTGTCGGACGGGGTGGAGACGAAGGTTAAAAGCAGTTCGTTCCTCGCGTGTATACACACGGTCGTGCGTAATCTCGTGATTCCCGGTCGTGCAACGAGCGGTACAGAGCGTGTGCAAAGGCCGATTCGCTCGCGTTCGCGACGTCCGGCGTCGGAGTAAATTCCCCAGAAAAAGTCCCGGCCGAGCGTAAATACCGTTCGCTGCTCGCAATTCACGCGTATTCGACCGTCGGGATCCTGATCTCTCGCCGACCCCAAAGTCCCAAATTTATAGAGCCCACCGGCGCAAAAACGGTCCGACGACGCGAACGCGTTCAATTTTCTGCGGATAAACAAACCGCGATGTTTACAAATACGATCGAAACTTCTTGGCATTCTTACTATTACCAGTTTTCGTTTAAAACGCCGGTGGAATCCGAATAAAAATGTGCGTTATTTTGTTAAAAAGAGGATGGTCACGAGATACGAGGGGGGCGCCTGAAACGATCGTGTTCGAGCGATTAAACGGTGATCGAGCGACTCGGTTTAAATTAATTAAACACGAGCGTCCGTTTGATGTTGAGGAACGATCGCGCGACCCGATCGAGCGATAACGTCGCGCGAGGTACGCGCTTATCATCGTGACTTTAGGTAGGTCGACGTCGATCGATGGGTGACATCGGCTTAAATCCAGGCAGGTGTCGCCCGCACCTGTCATCCTACCGTCTCTTCGCGTTACCCCGCGACCGGTGTCCACTTTGACCTCTTCGACCATTTTTCTCGCCTCGACGCGCAGCTGACCTTCCTTGACTCACGATCAGATAGTCCTTCCACCGCGACGCCGCCACGTACGTGCCGTGGCCAGATAAAGGGAACTCGTCGGACCATTATATTCGTTTCCAGTCAGCGCCGGTTGTCGTTTATTTGCTTCATTAGGCGAATTCGAGGCGTCGTTTTCGAAAGTTAACGAGGACAGGTACGATAATCCGCCGCGTGGCTTCGCGGGACACGGTAACCTCGTTTGCCGTACCTATTACGCTCTCTCACCTGTAAGGCGAGCCTGCAGAAGCTCACGGTATCTCCTTATGCCCGCTGTCCATCGCTGAATTCCCCCATCCACCGTTTTCGATCCTAGAAAGCTCCTGCAAACGTTTCCTCTCGTATACGCTCTTCTCTAGACTTGTTCGAAATAGTTGCGTGGGTACGCGTTACAGAAAAATAGATCTCCACCGTTGAAAGTCCGTTTCACACTGGTGCCAGGGCACCGTCTGCATTCGAAGCGTAGGCGGCCGCGCCAATGTTTGCGCTCGCCGGTCGAGTCGACGCACCCCCTTGCGCCACGCGTCTATTTTCATTGCTTCTTAATTGTGTTTTCTTAGTTGCGGAATAACCTTCCGACGTGTGGCGACTCGATACACTTTTAATGCCCGCGTTTCCATTGTCGCGACGCGTCGCGAAAAATGAAGTCGTCGCCAGCCAGGCGACGTTCCATGCTTCGCGTGTTCGAACACAACGAGCGTTTCTCGGTATTCAATTTTTTCTACCGTGTATGTTTTGCAACGTTTCTTTGCGTAAAGAAGTACAAGTTTCCATCGACCGTACGTATCTCCGAACTCGATCGATTATTCGAAAGGAAGTCCGCGTACGCAGCCAGCGAATAGAATCGGGATCAAAGGATGTAATTTCTCGCGTCTCAGACTTTATTCAACGGCTCTTAATCGTGAAACGTTCTGATACGTTTCACGCGAATCCCGGGAGCCTTAATCCCGGATGAAGACGCGTCACGGTAACGGATGGTAAAATTTAGAGATTAATCAAACACCGTTTCCGTGGCGGCGGGTATCCGTAGGGTATCTAAAACCTGAAAGGAGACAAGTCGTAGAGCAAACGTTGAATCGAGGCATGAAAGAATGCGTTGTCCGCGCGTCTTACGGGCTAAGCAGAGACCGGGGAACGAGTTTAAATACGGCAGCGGACTTCGCGACAGCTTTACCGCTCGCTGTAAAACAAATCCTAATCTCTCGACGTTGCTACCGTTGCCACTATCTGCTCTACTTGTTTGCACTAGGGCCGACTACGCCCGCGGCAGACGAGGCGCGCACACCGTAGGCACACGCGTTCTAGAAGACGTTGCTCGCCAAGTTTGAACGAGTTTGATAAAACCGGCCCGGCGTAACTTTAACGAGATGTTTAATCTGGTCGCGAGAGCGTGGGAGAAGCAAGCAGGCGGAAAATTAAAGCGATCGACGAGAGGTTCGAGCCGGTTTTGTATACATTGTTCTACGAAACTCGAAGATATTGCAACCTGATTTCTTGATATTATCAAACACCGTGTCAGACATCGACAAACGTTAAATTTCAACTATTTATTAACGCGATCCGACTAATGCAAGTCTAATTCGGATACTCGAGGGGGTTGGAAATTTTTTAACGCCAAGTACACGATGGTTGTTCGTACGAGAGCGAAACGACGTCGGATCGCGTCAAACCGACAAAGAACGCCGGGCGTAGCGGCGGGGAACATCCTCGAGGCTAGTTGCAGTCGATGGACTCATGCAGATGAGCATAAGAGGGCCCTGGAACAGCGTGGACGGGAGAACGAAGGAGAATGGGAGGGGCCGTTCTCTTGTTCGGGGCCCTTCCACGTTGCACCGGCTACCAAGATGTTTATGTAGATGAGAGAACTGGGCTCGATCGTCGCCGACGACGAGGATTCAGCGATTCCGGCGCGAATCCTGCGGCGTCGGATCGGGAGGGAACCTGAGAACAGGTTGTTCCGCGTAAATATCGAAAGGGCCGAGGAACGAATCCACGCGGTGGGAGGAGACCGACAGGAAAAAAAGGCGGGAAACGATTATGCCGGCGAAATTAACGTTTAATTTCGTCTCGAGCGTTTCATAAACGGTTGTAATTTCGTAAATCAACGGAATCGCCGCGCGAATCGAGCGTACGAAGGTTTATGCCGGTCGTGAAATTAGGAGAGCAATGTTATTGTATTTTTCACAGCGATAACCGACCGGTAAATGCGTGCTTCGAGCGTGCGTTTCGGGAATTATCCTTCTTTTACAACTTCAGTTCGACGCGTCCGCCAGCTCGTATAAGAAACCGCGTTCCGCTCGTTTTTATGGGAAGATATTCATTCGTTTGTTCGTTTATTTATTCGAATGAACGGGAATGTCCGATTGGTTACAGTAATATAATGTAATTGCCCGGTCAGTATCTGGAAACGATAACGCGGAAGTATCTTCATATTTACGTTGCGAACGAACGCGAAGATCGAGTTTGTACGATATTCGAAAAGTCGGGAAGTTGGTGGTCTGTCGCTCGTGGTACGAATAAATTCAGCGCATTGAAATTTATGCGACAAGACTCGTAGAAATCCGTGTTTTCGGAATGTTTCAAACTTTATTTTAGTCAACGCGATGGATTAGAAATATGGATCGCGTTTTTACGTTTCAAGTCTGTAGCGTTTAGTTAAAAGATTGATTAGATTTATTTGTCGAGGCAATAAAATGAGGAAGTCTCCTTTCGGGTTCACCGTAGAGGACCACCAGACGATCCCTGTCCCCGGTGTCATGCCTTACACCCGTCGACCGGCCCGTTAAGTGATTCGGCTAATTGCGTCGTCCTGGTGACTCGGTCCCTTGCCCTTAATCACCCTAATCGCCGTTCGCTAATTATTCGCGGCGCGATTAAAGAGACTAACGTGGGTTCGTTCGATGTACCGGGTTCGCTCTCGCGGTTTCCCGACCAGATACCACCAAGGAACGTAAATTTCTTTATTCCCATCGTATTTCCCTTCTTTTTCCTGTTTCTGTTTTTTACCTTCCGCCGGCGAAACTCCGGGCGACTTCAGTTTCATGGATACAAATGTTCGGGATTACAAGTTTGAAAACTGCTATGGTGGTGTTTGTTCCGTTGCTTCTTTGGTAGCCACGAGTTTCCTGGGTTTTCTTTCGGGCATTCTCGTAAATAAATAGATAAATTGACGAGTTCGGTTAAAAACGTTTTCTACGCGTAACGCAGCGACCAGCAATTAGGAACTGTAATAAGTGGTGTTTGTTTCATGCGCAAACGGTATGTCGCGGTCTCATAAATTGCGACACGAGGCGTGTCCTATTTTTAATCGGGTTTTAATTCGTTCGAGACTACCCTTTGTGCTCGCCGACTCCGTACCGCGATAATGGCTCCTCGTTTCTTGTTTCTAATCATTGGTTATTTTCTTACCTCGACCATTAAAGTCGCCGCGGAAAGGTGATACTTTCACCGATCAACGAACTCTCTGAAAACACTGTCCATCGATCAAAAATCTAGGCTCATTAATCGAACGACGCGTTAATTTGTCTTAACGCGACACAACGACCCGAGAATCAGTTAATTAGAAAAAATATTAACATCGAGAAATTCGGAACGGGCAATAAACGTCGGTTAACCTTTCGCAGTATGAATTTTATTTCATCTTTCGAGACAGAAATCATTTCTCGATGATTTATACATTCGTGAATGAATTAATGCTGCGGCTAAACGGCGAGTGATCGAATCTACGGAGCTATTAGATGCCCACACAAGAAAATATAATACTCGAATCTTGTGAAATTTCCTCCGGTGAACTTTAACGCGATTGTTTTTAACAGGTTTTTGATCCGACGTGTTAAGCAACAGGGGTTTATGGCACTGTACTGGTGATAAAGCTCGTTATTATCTGGAATGTTTTCTTTCGGTGACAATTTCTGGATAATTCCCTGAAAGGCGATATTTTCACTAACTGACGCATTTTCTTTAGAAATTCTATCACTGATAGAGTGTACCAACCAAAATTTAGTTTCGCGTCCTAACAAATAAAGATACAAAGTAAATGGCATCGAAAGCCGTGTGAAAATGATATCCAAGCAGGAAACTCGATCCCAGCGAACGATTGCGAAGATCCTAGTCCTGGTGGGATATTTGAAACACAAAAATCTTGACGGGCGAGCGTCGACGAGCCGCGATAGCCTTCGTCGTAGGCGCGAACAGAACGCGATTAGCATTTTCCCATTTGCATATTGACGGGATTTCGAAAAGTTATGAATAATTTTACGACCCTCGCCGCCGCGAAACCACCGAGGACGACACGCGCGCGATTATTGCGAGAGAACCGATCGCGTTGGACCGCTGATAACGTTATCCGCGACGATCGTGTCGCGAGATCAATCGAAGATATGGAGTTTCTCGCGAGGGTCCAGACCTTTGGGAAGCTGGGATTTGTCAGTGCCGACTAACAGTCAACGGACGGTCGTCGAAGACCACGAGTCGCGTGATGGACGTACGATAAGGTCGAATTCTTCGCCGGGAACGATGACCTTAGGCGTCTTGGAGGCGATAAGGGTGGCGTGGAGTATCGGCCGAGCACGCATGGTTTCGCTGGAAGTCGACAGGTGGCAGCAACCATACCCTCTGGGAATCCCATACAACCGAAACTATAGATATTTAGATTAAAATGTGGATTAATCCAAAAATTTCACGACTCCGTGTTCAACATTTAGATTTCGAATGTTTTTCTTATTTTGAAAGAGTCTTTTGATTATCGTGGAGGGTTCTAAGATGCTAGGAATCGTAGCAGAAATATTATTTTATTTAAAAATGTAACGTATCGTAGTTAGCTTAAATAAAGAAAACATTTCGAAATCAATGGAGGGGTGTTCGAGCCCTCGACTCCCTTCTGGTCTTTTTCTCGCGTCTGACAGTCGACGATATCTTTTCGCCGCGGTTTTCTGGCCCGCAGAAAAGATAAATCGTTTGTTTTGAAGCGACATCCTCCTTCGACGTCGCGACTAGCGACTCGAATTTGTTCGGGCCATCTCTTAATTCAAAGGACCCGCGAGGAGGAAGATTACTCTCGACGCTGGCATATTTCGTGACTTAGCCCGTCGCGACGGTGGTTCTTTTGAACGCAGACGGGACCGTCGCCATCGATCATTTCTAGATTTTCTCTTTGCGATCGGACCTCTCTTTTCACCGACTTCCCCTCGGTTTTATTAAATCGTTCCCTCGCGGAGACGATTTTCACGAGATGGCACATCGACAAATTGCTAGTACAAGCACAAAGATATAAGACCACTTTTAACTATCATGGAAAAAGTTTTTAAAGTCATCTGAAATATTCTACAGTCCACGATGTAGCTGTTATTTCACAGCACTGTTTATTAAAGTAGCATTATTTACAATTTTCGATCGCGTAAAAATGTGCAATCCGAATAAATTTATAGATTTATACCAGGCACATACCGTATAGATCTCTCCTGCGCTTGTAGTTTTCGAGATATCAAAGGTGCTAATTGCAATTGGTTCTTCTCGCGCGTCGACCACCAGGCAAGTTTCCATTAATTATTATCGATTCCCGGGCGGCTGGTGGCCGCGAGTTCGCATAAATATCGCCGTCTTCTACGACTCTATTTCAACTTTTCTAAGTAACGACCGTTTTACGGCTGTGATAATGAAATTCCGAAACTATCGATAATCGGGACATTGATCGGTGGCAGTCACGGTCGCGCCTGTAAGTTATGCGCCACGAACTGGATAAACCGTGCTGTACGCGGTTCGCTGTCAATTTCGAATAGCTGGGATTCCGGCCGCTACGAAATCAGAATTTCTCCAAAACTTGCATTCGGTGCAACGTGCCAATCGCGTTTCGTTCGATGTATATTAAAAGGAAATTAATGTGTCTAACACTTGTCGAGTATTTTTCGATCTAGCTTTGGGTGTAGTCGGAGGGTTGACGCGGAGGGGAGGGAAAAGATCGAGGGCGGTAGGCAAAATCGCGAAACGACCGAGAAGTGCTGCTATCTGGCGACACTTGACGACGTTCGACGATGAACTTTGAGAACTCCCCGACCTTTGATGGTTCCAAATAGGAGGGAACTAGTAACGTGGCGAATAACTTGCGTAGATAGCGACAAAATGTCGACAAAATTCGTAAATAAACATTTTAAGAAGCATTTTCTCAAAAATAAACGTCATAAGAGGGTTAAAGGCCCCCGTGGTCGGCCTCGTAACATACCGCCCGAGGGCAGATAACCTTCCACCCCCGCCTCGTCACGATCCCGGCGTACTTTTTCCGTCCATTGACCGGTTTCGAACAGTTTCGTCCCACCGTGCGATAAGAATCGCGCGGCGCCGGGCGGACTTGTCATTTTCCTCTCGATTAGTCGCGATAATGTCGCCTAACGAAGGGACGCGCGCCAGAAATCAGCCGCGTAACTAGAAACCCCCGTACCTGCGAACCAGTTTCCCCGAAAATAAATCCCGAGACTCGGTGGGTCCGTCGCGGTCCGTGTCCCCGTAACCCGTCCCGGGGACAGTCGCTCGATTCCCGTCGAGGAATGCTCGTTCAGGTAGACAAGAGATAGGTCACTGGGAGAGCATACGAGAGTTGCAGCCTGCACGAGAGCCTCTTCTTTCTTTTTTTCGTTCCCCCCACCGTCGGGGCGGAGCACTGTCCATCTACCTGCCCGCGACCGGGGCACAAACGCGCATTCTAATAATAATCTATGGGAACCCTGGCTCAAAGGCGCGTTCGAGAGAGCCTGAGAGAGAGATAGGTGAACGATACAACGCGATGCCACGGACGAACGATGGACGAGGGGAGGGAAAGAGAGGAATTAGAGGGGCTTAGCTCCGTAGAGCCTATTATGAACGCAGCGGGTGTGGGTGGACACGGATTGCGGTTCGATGGGACCCGAGGAGGGGACGACGAACGGATTCAAGCATTTTTCTCCCGATTTCGCCGCTCCTCGTCCCCGCTGAAAGCCGGCTGTCGATATTTAATGCGATAATGTCCCGTCGCGTGTGACCAAACGTCCCCGTTGACTGACTGTCCGACCAACCGACCGACTGACTGATGTGCAGTCGTCGTCGGCATGGCCGACTCGTCTCGAGGAACCCGAGGGAGGGTTCGCGGGACCAGATCTTCTTATCCGTTGCCGCGTTTTTCTGGACGCCTCTTCTTCCAGCTCCTCCGCTCGTTCTTCTTCTTCTTCTTCCTCTCCTCGCGGCCTGCTTCTTTTCCCGCGTGTCCAAAGGCTTAACGATTTTATTACCGCTCAGATTAGAATCGAGCTCGTATTTATTGGGCCCAAGATCTCCTATGCGATCCAGGATTTTTTCATTTCGCAAATTTTGGCCATGCGATGACTTGTTTCGGAGTAAAGATTCAAGGATGAAAGATCGTAAAATTTCTTTCATTTTAGAAGCAAACTTGAAAATCCAATAGTAAAGGCATCTAGATCAAAATTAACATTTATAATACCATTTAACGTAACTGTTTCTTTAGTTACGAGATTCCCTAAAAACATTTATGAAGCAGGTTTTGTTTTTCCCTGTGAAAATCACAATTAACTCGGGAAGTAAAAATAGTTTACAACACAAAAGAGGAAGTTGATCGATAGAAGCGAAAGTGGACGTTACCAAAACCTCTCGTCGATATCTCCGTAAGGGGTGGTGGTAGTAGTTCATCTTCCAGGAGCCAGTCCCGGCGTTTTTACTGGTCGAGGTGGGCCGTGGCTGCAGCGAAAGGGCTGGTACGAGATGTGTGGGGTTTTAAAGAATGGTTTCCCGCGGCGCATCACTCTTCCCCGCCGGTTAAGGCTCCGGCCACTCTTCGTCGTTTTATCGGCTGTGTTTACACCGGGCCCGGATGGATCTTTTTCGGGAAGAACTTCCGCGACGTGTCGGTGTCCGAGAAGAACGATCGTCCTGCCGTGGCAGATAACTCAGTTGTCCGACCGCGTCAAAACAAAGGATCGTGTCACGGATCCGGCCAGCCCGAGCAAAAAACCTCCGTTTTCAGCGGCTCCCTCGTCCTGCGTACGTCACATCGGACCAGGACTTCGCGCAAATCACCCGTTCCCGCCTCGGTTTGCCTTGAAGTTTCAAGGACGAAGCCTCCGAGATACTCGAGCCCCGCCGTGGCTCTCCGACCGTGCCCTAAATTTCACGCGCGAAAGTGCCGCCACGCAGAAAAAGCCACGCATTCACCGTGACGACACTGCTCCGAAGGATATTCTGGGAATATTTATCCGATCCGCTGGAACGTTCGTTGCCCAAGCGTTTCGGTATTCAAGCTCTTTAAAAATCATTTCGACTCCGGTTACCACCACTGGAAACAGATCCAAGTATCTTTACGATCGCGTACAAATCAAAGCTCTCTCGGCTAATTCGACACGCGACGCCTAATGTATTTATCATTTCCGTATCCGATGGCAGAAGTTAACCCCCCCTGTGTCATCGACGGGAAAGGTATCCCGGGTCCTCCGAGTTGCAGAGTAACCGCGGCACCCGTGCCGCCATAACTCACCCTCGCGTAATTACAGGGTGTCTATCGTTCTCCCCTCCCCGTTTTGCCCCTACTCTCTTTCTCTCTCGCTTGCTTTCACGTTCGTCGGTCGTTTGTAAACCGTGGCTGCGAGGCCGTTTACCCGCGGCAGGTATAGGGCGCGTGTCACCTGTCCCGAGACATCTCGTAAATAACTGAAATAACATCTTAAGTCGGCTGCGCGATACGGATCCTTATTGCTGGGGCCCGTGGTGTTTGTAAACCGACGCGTTCGATGTTTCTGCTTCTATTAGACGGGCTGCGTAGATGGATGATAAAAATGGCGAGTGATTTGTGGTCCTGTTGCGTCTCGTGTCGTTAAAGGGTCGTTCTTCTATTTTCAACCCTCGAGAGGTTCGATCTGCCATGGACGACATTGCGTTTATTCAGGTATTGCGATCGTTGCTGACTTTATTTTACGAGTTTCGACCGATACCTAAATTCGACTCCGGTTTTGGGGTTTGGAAACAGAGAATAATCGTTTATTTTGATATTTCTCGAAGCGCTCTATGTTATTTTGCGTTCAAACTATATTCGGTACGCGGAACCGAGGCGTCGTTCGATGAAATATTTCTCGACGCGAAGCGATGACAAGTCGAGCGGAGGCGCTCGAACGGAATCACGAACGACAATTGAGTCGTTATTCTCATTGATTTCTCAATGGATAATTAATAACGCAGCGCGAGAGTCGGACGTTCGGGCGGATTGAAACGTTGTAAAGTCTCACCTACGCAGATCTTCGATCTCCGGCGTCGAACGACAGTGTCGGGATCGATGGATCTGTAAATGCCGCGTCGGATTGTCTAGGAAAGGATCGGCCTGGTCTCGATAACCATGAGAGAGCACCAGTCAGGATGAGTCCGCGTCTTTCGGTGCCCCGAACGAAGCGCTAAGTGGTTGTCGAATGCGGATCGAACATGTCCAAATAAAAGGGGCCCTTCGAAGGGCTGGCTCTCGCTGGATCGTAATCTGCGATCGCGTCGGGCGCAGCCACGCTCTGACACCGTGATTCTTTTCGCCGCTAAAGTCTTCGATCTTAATTAAACTACTATTCTTCCATCGACGGTGTTTCAATTTGCCTGGACGCCCTCGAAACTCGAAATAAAATTTAAATCATACGTTTCGTAAGACATTTTGCGTAATCGTGAAATCGCTGGGAAGATTAAATATAAAACATCGGTATATCATCGTTTGCATTATAAATAATCTCAAGTTTCGGAGGACCCTTCGAAAGTGATTCCGGGTCGCTTGACACCGAGCACGACAAACGCATCGAACTGCAAAAACTCGATAACGATTCAAGAAAACAGACGAGACTTTCATCCGCATTTTCGGCAGATCGTCGTCTAATGAAGATTGAGACATCGAGATACTAATTCGTCGAAAGATAGAAGGGGTGTCTTCGGAAACTCGAGCCTGGATGGACGGGCGGGCGACAGAGCCGAATTAGAGGGAAAGAAAATCGTGGGAAAAATATTCTGTCGCGCGCCAGCGAGACGCAAATCCACGGGAAAAAGAGCACTATTGTGTTTATTATTCTCCGTCGGGCGGTGGAGTTTCTATGCATTTGCAAGTGACGACAGGGAGATGCGCCGGGGTTGGGATTTCTCGCGTGTCATCGTCCGGGCTGTGTTATGTATATGTATGTAGATGCGTACGCGTCTTCCATTGTGAGCCAAACGACATTCGGTTTTCCTTCCTGGAAAGAACGCTCGCCGTGTTTTTCCGACGAGTTTCATCGCCCGGCCACTTACGCGTCGCCATTTCTGTCTTCGAGCTTTTCGGAACGTCATCATTCGGTCCTTCAGTCGAATTCATTTATCAGACTCCACGAGGGTCCTTCGATCGGTAAAAACAAACGATTGGTGCTGAAATATTGTTTATTTAACGAGTTAAAAAGTTCCTCGAGATGGTATCCTCAACAACATATATCAATTTCAGAAAATTGAGGGAATCTTCTTATACAAGTTGTATCGGAGTTAAGAAATTAGTAGAAGTCCTTTTCTACACCCAAAGCAACAAGAATAAATCGGATTAAAGGAATCGTTTAGCAATATACGCGAAATTTGAATGGGTGACTATGGTCATCGTGAGTATCGAAAGGGTTAAAAGAAGAGAAGAGCGAAAGGTGGTTCGAGCGACGAGCGGCGAACGCGAAAACTCTTTTAATCCCTATCGGCGTTCAGATTGAAATTTTGTTCGACGTCAGGTAGCCTCGCGATATGACGTCCGCGGTCAGATAAAGTGTATAAATATATTTCACACGGCCAAAGGCGGCCCCGGCGGCGGGCGAACAGACAAGGGGTCAGGTAATACGGTCTTTTTAGAAAATGTATGGTCCGACCTTACACGAAATGCATCTAACCAGTCCGCGCGGTCCACGGCCCCCGGTCGAGATAAGGTAGCCTACGAAGGGGCATTACCGTCACCAGAAACGAACAGAGCGACCCAAAGTGCCGTGAAGAGGACCCTTTTCACTTTTTCCTTTTTATCCTCCGACTCTTTCTCCCGGGGCCACCTTTTCCTTCGACTCCCAGAGACTCTTGGTCGCTTTGACAGCGACCTGAGAGACGTAATGAGAGGCCTGGCTCGCATACTGAACGCTCCCTCGCTCGGTCAGCATCCAGATTCGGATCTCGTGGCGCGCACAAACACCGTGGATCATTCGTCATTTTCTCCCATAAATCGAATCGCGGACCTCTCCATTTGCATTTCGTAATTCAGAGAATTCTCGCACGATCTTTAACTATTTACAATACTTTCCAAAACGTTTTAAAGGTAGTAAGCATCGACGGGGATCTTATCTCGCGATTTCCAAGCCGCAAAAATCGACCATCGCTCGGTGCTCGACAAGATGATCCGACGCATCGACGAATCGTCCACCCGCGCAAGAATTAATATCCCGCGCTAATGTTCTCGCCGTTGGACGGCCAGTTCGGTGGTTCCCCGATGCATCATCTCTCTGGCTCTTTTTCCATCTCTCCTAAAGTCTTTTTAAGCGAGCAAGGCGAAAGACAGAGAGAGGGACGCGCGGATAGAGAGAAAGACGGAGGACGGAGAGATCTTCCAACAGCGATACACGGGACGACCCCAACCCTGCTGCCTGTATCCCGTATGCAGCCGGCCTGCCAGTCATCCACGGGGGTTTAGTCACACTGGAATTTCGTTGGAGGATTTCTGCCCCGTCCTTTGCTCGATCGGGCCGCGTCTTCTCCGCCGCAAGAGACGGCCAGGCGGTTCGGAACGCAACGAGCGACGGAATTCCTCGTCCCTTCGGTGCTCCATGGAATTCGCCGAGTTCCACCCGGGCCACGGAATCGTCGCTCGATCCTCGATCGAGATATTCGGGATTCGTTAGGCACTGTTAGGACCGTTGTGTCCCGATAGTTGCGGCCTCGCAGCCACCGCGTCGAAACGGTGAGCATTCGTTATAGAGATCGCCTTAATCGCTCGTCTTTTGGAATGGATGGTTGTTTATTTATTTATTTATTAGTGTAAACGCAAAGAAGACAAGATTCAATTGCGCAATACACTGCAGAGCTGAATGCAGTACTGAATGGAACTCAAATGTAGCGATTAGAATTTCTGAAAAAGATTTTCGATATTGGTCACGATTTCGTACTCATAATGAGGTCTACGCATACAAATAAATATATTCTTTTGCCACGTTTCATTGGGATAAATCGTTCGAAAATTATTTAAAAGTTAGAGGATCGTGGAACAAAATGGCACAGACTCTATTGATCAGCTAAGCTCGTCGATATATTTCGTAATTACACAGAAAATGTTTCGAGAAAACTCGTGTACCATAATCTCCGTCTCGCGTAATAACCGTAAGAAACGTGGGCCGAAGTTTCAGCGTCAATTCATCGCCAACATCGACCGCGAAATGCTCCAAATTGAAGCTCGCCTCGACAGGATTACAGCTGTCAAACGGGGTAGCAATAAAAACTTCACCTCTGCTACAATGTAATTTTCATATAACGCGTCTGACGTGGTCCACCATTACGCGCCGACGATGCGTGGAAATTTTTTTTTAAAACCAGTGCCTTCTTATCCTCCGTGGCCCTGAATACTTTTCTTCGAATAAAAAGAATGTTCCCCGCGTGTCTCGATGTTGGTAATTGGATTAAAAAATTACAGTGTACACGCGAATATTAATAATTACCATATTTATTGACTTATTTCTGGTGTGAAATTTCTACCAAATGAAATCTTGATAAAACTAATTCTATGCTACATTACTAAGCTTACTATTGCGTACTTGTTGTGGAACGATGCGTAATTCTAAATGAATTCATAAAGAAATTTTTTCTTTATCTTTATGAACACTTTTATTCTCGTATCCTCCATGTATAGAGAATAAATATTAGTTTCGAATAGGAGTAATTTGATGCTTAAAATCCATTTAGTACTTAAATAAAGAATCTTAAAGACCATGTACACTGTAATAAACAGCGGATACGAAGGATTTGAAACATCGAAACGGCGTTGAATTTCTGCCCCGGTGGCCAACTTGAAGCGTGCGAATACGCGTTTGTCTAATTAATTAGAGCGAGTCGGCGGGTCGATAAAAATCAGAGACTTCGAGGGGGGAGAAAAATTAGTTATCCGTTGATAAGGAAACAATGTGGCCTCACAACTTGCTGATTGGAGCATGTAGCCGTGACGGGGGCGGGCTTTTCGCGTGCTGGTTGCTCGGAGCGAGCGAAACTCGCGCATTTTCACAGTTGATTATCTACTTTGGGAATATATGCAATGTAATCTTCCTCGACGCCACTGTTTACGTTCCTTCGACCCTCGATTTATGTGGCAGAGTGTGACGTTGAGGGGGAATCCCCAGGAACGCGTTCGTTCAAACATTCTTTGGAATTTTTTTTAATGAAACGTCTCGAGTTTGAAGTCTAGATCCATTTCTTCATCGTCTTCATCGTTTCGAAAAGTCTTGTTACCGTTATATTCAATCGTCCGTAGTCCATTCCAAACCTCTTCGAATGAGAATCGGTGGTCTCGATCTGATTGCAAGAGGAGTACCCGGTACCGTGCCCAGTCGAGGGAATTTCTATATCGCGGAGGAGCATTTAATGACGAGATCAGATTTCTCAAGCTTCATTTTCGATGGTAATTTATGCCCAGTCCGGTGCTCGCGCGTTGCTAAGACGCCCACGTTCACTTCGTTGCCTGTCTATCACTATTATCGCTAACGCAACGACCGTGAGAGGTGTACCGGGGAATGGGGGAGAGGAAAGAACATTCCCTCCAGACGCTTGTAATTATTTTACATCGGGAATCGAGCTCGCGTTTTCCTCGGGCATGTTTGACCGGCCTAGCTTCGATACCACGCGACGAACTTGAAACAATATGACTCTGCTGGCAGAGGAGCGTTTAGAGTCAGCGTGCTAAACAAAATAGAAAATACTCCAGTTTCACAAACTCGGTTAAAGAGAACAGCGAATTTCTTAAAAGTTCAGCGTCGAATTTTACTTATTTTATTATACATTTTCTCGGAATAACTAATTTGTATGAACATGTGACAGTGGGTTTCAGCATCGACGACTGATGCAAAGTAGCAACCGTGGTATTACGTTCAATTATTTACTTCTCGAAGCGAAAGAAAACTGGAGCCGATTTCATCGGCCGATAGGATCTTCGGGGGTCGAAGGTTCGTCCCGCGATAGATGCGCGTACGTCGTTCGTAAGGGCGGGCTTAATGGGGCGCGGATACGTGTTCGTAGGGGTGTCGCATTCACCGGAGTGATCGATCACGGGTTATCCGCCCTTAGTCTGTTATAATACGCCACCCCGTATACACGCGTACAGCCCTGCGTCCAAGTTCCACCACGAGGAGCGGAGATCACGCGTGCAAGATGATAAATTCCTGAAAGGCATCAGTCACGGTGTGCACCGGTGACTGTGTTTACCATGAATAAAATTTGTATCGCGATCAGGCGATCATTGTATCGCCTGGCGACTTTGTTGTCGGCCGTATTTGCATAAGAAACGACGTAGAGACTGATTAAAAATACTATGAAATAATTCAATATTGAATAATGTTTTTCTCTGTCAAAATATGTGCCCTCTAGAACCAAACACTTTCCACCCCCTCAGAGATATTTAAGATCCTCGAGCACTTCCTACTCGATTTTTCGATCGGTTAACGACAGAATGATCTAAGCCGATCGCGTCGCACGTTTACGTCGATGATTTTCCGGGGAAGACGTAAAAAACCGCAGGCCTCCAACTCGACCGCGACGTCGAGGAAAAAAATGACGCCGGTATCGTGTTCCTCTCTTGTTTCCTCGAACCTGTCGAGGGGAAAAAACCACGAGGAGCGAATCTACTCGAGAACGACGAGAGAGGGAGAAAAAAAAGCCTTCGAACGAGTACGAACGAATGGTCAATGAAGAGCGCGCCGCGACGTAAACGACACAGTGCTCGTTCTTGCGCTCGAGGCTTGCTTACCCGTGTTTACTAACAGACCTTTTTTCTCACGACCAACGGAGTACGCACCCAACGGATACGCGCGAACCCACGAATCCCGGACGCCGTATAAACACACGGGACTGCTCGACCGTCGTCGGGTCGCTTCTACTCCCACGAACGCGAGCCCAGCGGTCCGGGGTTAGGAAAGAGAGCCGGGAATTCGGTAATTCGAGAGCCATAATCGGATCGGTGTCGCGTTTCGCGAGCCTGACAAATCGCGACAGGACTCCTTCGAATCCTTCTGGCCTCGTTGCTCCGGGGATCAGCTGTTTTTATCCACTCTCCGCAACCAGGAAAATAATTCGGAACAAAAATCGTCGTCTTCAGACTAATCAATTCTCGACGGAATTCATACTGTCTTCACCTTTGCGTGGACAACAGAGTACCTAGGTAACCATTCGATCATAATAAAGGGTTCGCGAATAAATCGTACAGAATATAGAATTCTTAATATTACTTGTATGGCTTGGGAAATTTATTTTTCGAAAGTACAATTCAGAAGCATGTTTCCAATTTTACAAATCTTACGAATTATACGTCGCAGTATCCAGAAAGATAGTTTGGATCGTGTCCTTTCCCCCGGCGAGATTCGTCTTACTCTTGGTTCCAATTTGGCTGGGTTCCCCGCCTCGAAAGACCGGAGGAACCCTCGAGAAAAGGCTAGCTTTCCCCTCGGAGTCGAGTTTTGGCTCGTTGCCGGCGGATCGAGCGAGAATCGCCTCGGATCCGTGGTTTAACGTCATCCGTGGATTTCTTCGTGCTGGTGAAAAAGCGCGCGATCGTTTACAAGGGCGAGTGACGCACAGGATAATCCGGAATGGACTTTTCGAGAACCTCGAATCGATGTTCAGGTGACTAGACTCGTCCTTTGACCTCGATTCTCTCATATTCGAAAAAACTGGCAACCTTTTTGTAGAACATCCTCGATAGTGTCATCGAGGTTTCAATTTTCCTGCTTTTAAAGACAGAATTTAATTCGAACAATAGACGAATAATAGCAACCAACGTGTAGCAATTCACCCCAATTCTGAAACTAAATTTTAACAGTTTTGTCTCTCCACTAATACGGCTAATGAAAGTTGTATTGTATCGGCGAGCAAAGAGAAGGAAATAGCATTCCTGTACGTTCTGTGAAATCGTATTGTCTAATTGTGTCCACGTGCACGGAACTTCGAAGCCAAAAAGTCACAGCCCCTTGGAAGATCAAAGGATTAGTCAGACCTGGAAGCTAAGATCGTCGACGGACCGGATCCTAAAATGTTTCGCGGAAGACGAATAATTGGGGTACACCGCGTACACGTTTCGTTGACGGCTTAACGGTATAGACTTTGACATTGTTACGCCTGGAGGTACAATAGAGGAGACACAGTAGGGGTGTTTCGCAGAATTACTCGGGGACAGTGGACGGGTTAGGTCGCGCAGCCCATTGTATCAACGCCTCGGTTCTGCATTATACCCAGTGTACCGTTCGAAACGCCCTCCATTTTAATCAGCTAAATGTGGGTTACCTTGGAATCTCAAACTCTTCACCTACGCTACGATGACTCACAAAATTATGGGTATGGAAAGTGTCTACTATTGGTATTACATCTACCTTACATGTAACTCCATTTTAAAAATAGCAAATGAAAAATACGTAATCAAATTTGATACACTAGTTCCTACGAGATGCCCAGTCCGATTTGATCGTGGGGGACATTTTTACCAATCTCATTAAGTTGCACCTTTTTGATCGGTTCGAAATCCTCGCAGATTTTTCCGTGGATGATATTCGGTGCTCCCAGGTTACATAAGAATCGATCATCTTCGGTTATTGCTCGTAGTTTAATGACTCGTGGTTGTTTACACCGAGTGGGACCGACTCGGACGTGGGAGAATCCCTCGTTACTATCGACAAGCCTGGTTCCATCTCGTGGTGTGATTTATTGCGAAATAACAGGCTCGAAGTGTCCCGTGCCAGGTAAAGCCTCGACAATGCCCGGAACACCTACGAATTAACCGGATAAATGGTGTTGCCAGCGAGAGAGTGACCATGCGATTTTCAACACTGTGTGGCGTCGAAAAACGATCCAACTCCAACCAAAAATCCAACTCCTTCCGGGACGTTTGCTTCGTGAGCATATTTTTGGAAATTAATGCTTTACTCTCTAAATCTTTTCGATACCATAGATTTATCTAAAATAAAATAATAGCGCGGCGAAACCTCCGTTCGTATTAGAAAATTCTCGATTTAATTTCAGAAATTATTTAAATATCTCTGGAGTAGATCTGTTGCTGTAATTCAGTCGTAAACGCTATAGTACATTTCCTATTATCCTTCGAATCAACGATTATTTCATTTATCTCGGATCTGAGAAAGTGGAGGAACTGTTCGTGGGTTTGTCGAAAGTATTCAATAAACCACGAGCCGGACATTGCTCGATAAATGTTTCTATTTCGCCAGGCGTAGTCCAGTATTTGCTAACAAAATTTAATGGCTGAACATTTACAATACGAGTGCACAACCGCGGTCGCGAATAGTATTATTATACAGGGACTTAATAATGGTTAGCAGGTCTTTGGCCGTTTCATAAAAAGCGTCGCGTAAAGTATTACTTATGTATGCTCATGGCGGTATTAACGTTATTTAAGGCTGTCTTTTAAGGCAGCCTTATGAATCGCAAACTGGTGCTGCTCATTGGCCGCGTCCGAGCAAATTAATAGTCGTTCCCTTAAGCGAGACGCGTAATTATCCTATTTTCATCAGGAATCGGTCGGCCAGGCCCGTTTAGATAATGAAATACACGCACGCAGATATTTCAGAATCAATCTGGTCGACTGATATTTACGACACTTTCCTCTCGAACCACTTTTTGCCTCGTCCCTTCTGTCTTAGCGGAATCACGCTGCTATGAGCGTGTTTCTGATACGTTGGAACCGCGATCATCCGATTATCCTGTCATCTAGTTAAGGAAAAGAAATATTTCTCCGTTGTTAAGGTATCACTGAGAATTTATACGCGGACAATAGAAAGACTCGTCCAATTGCGTTCGTTAACACGAGCAATTTTTTATTCTAGCATCGACGAAAATCTAAATTCTACCGTAATTTGAAAGAACTTTAGTAGAATGTGGTTCCAGCGACGATTAGGCGAATTTGATCCGTGCAAAATCCCTATGAAAGCTCTTCGATCACAGTCGTGAAATTGCTTCCATGGATTATTTTATCCACAGTCTATTTCGCAAACAGTACGCTAAAATATTCCATAAACTATCTCGAACATTAATTCGAAATAACCGATTTATAAGTCAGTTTATGAAGCGAAGTATGCATCATACTTAACGAACCGTGGTATTTCTCATTCGATGTCATTAAATATCGCAAATTACAACCCTTTGCGTGTTTATAGTCTCATTAGCGTATTTTATGGACGTTCAGTGTTCAGAACAAACTGATCGTTCATTTCGCGTTGAAAGTTGCAATTGCGGATAAGTGGAAAGTGATTTCTAATTTACCAGCACTCTTTTAACGTCTCGAAAAAAACCGGGCCATTTTCTTCGTCCAAACTCGAGCCTCGTGTCCCTTGAAAATATTATTTTAAATACAAAATCGTTTGAGGAACGTTCTACCGATTTTTCTAAGCGCGCGTCTATCGTGTTCGAGAGTTTGCATAATGTAGATTCGGTCGTGTCTTACTTCAAATGCTGTTTTTTATTTATCGTCGACGGCAACGAGACGTTCTCCAGGGTCGAAGGATGCCGTCACCCAACAAATATGGAAGGACGAGGACCGCGGACGCGAGTCTGGTTAATATTCGCGCGGATTAAAGGATCGGCCAGACGTCGCCGCGTTTCGCGCTTAATCCTCGACCCCGCTCCTCGCCACGTTTTCCTTTTCGTCTTTGTCCCGTTCTCATCCTTAGCTCTTCGTCTCTACTATTTTATTTTTCATTTTTTCATTAAATTATTTATAGATCGGAAAACCCTTCGTGCACGAAATAAATCAAGAAAGAATATTAGTCAGAGGAGTTATCCCTTCGCCTAATCGACTAAAAAGTCTACTTTTTGCATTTTAATTAAGTACGAGAAATAAGGGAGGGAGAGTGAAAAATGAGAGAAAAGGAAACGGAAGTATAGCGATTCGCGACATTACGCGGAATCGAAGGCACGCGTGTGCGCGGTATCGCAACGGGCGGGGGCGGTGAGAGGCGGAGGAACGGTCGGGGGTGAAAGTGCACGGCTCGGGATGAGAGAGTCATAAAATCGAGCGAAGTGAACGCCAGGAGGGAGACACTGAGTGATGTCGGTGACAGCCGCCGCCTCTCTGCCCTCCGCCGCCTCCTGTCGCTATTATTCACCCAACGCCGAATACCATTCAAAGTTCGAAACCGCACGTTCGCGACCCAATTCCTGCGTGAAGTCAGCTGTTCGTTCGGTTCATTCAAAGCTCGATCGACCGCCGCCGCCGGCTGGCCGTTCCGTGGCCAAACGCGTCGAATTAATAACCAGCGGAAAAAGAAAGCAAAACAAGAATAAAATAAAATCTCGACGACGCTCGGCCGCGAGAAAATCGTCTGCTTCGCGCCGCCATACTGCCGGCAACCAGACCCGGAAGTCGTCGGAAAACGATCGCGCGACCAGCGACCAACTTCTCTTTAAATCTTCGGATCTCTCGAGATTATTTTTTTAATACAAATTTAGTGATCTCGATAAATGGCGTGTTTTGACTACCGTAGTCTTCTGTCAAGTTCTCGATATTTTTCGAAATGAGAAACGAATCTGCACAATTTTTAAAACATCGGAATTTCCGGTTTATTATTCTTGAGCAAGTTGCTTATAACCACTCAACTCGATGATCACGAATATTTTTATCTACCCCCTTGGCTACTCCAAAAGCCAAGGGGTCATGACTCTGAACTACCGGCCCTCGAGGAAGGGTACTTAAATGGCACCATCTTGACTCCAACTATATTTGATTATATGATCCTCTTGGATCTTTCTTTCCAGAAGGTTCAATATACTTAGTGTTATTTCTTTTAAAAAATTCCTCCTCAGTCACAAGTAGGGGATGTAATAACATCGTCCCCCTCGCGCCAGAACTATAAACACGCAACACGATAAATTGTAGAATTCAAAGTTCTGGTATTCTTACACCCACACTCAAGAATCAAGTTTAGAGTTTGAAAACATTTATGGTTTCCACATAAAGTGTATAGAAGGGCATACATAAAGTACAGGAAGAATAGAAAAAGACATTCGACGGTTCCAAAAATCATCTTTACCTAAGAGGTGAAAGTTTTCACGTTCCAGCATAAAAGGAACGGCGCGTCCTTTGTGGGTGGGCGTTGAGGAAGCAAACGGGGCTCCGGTTTTGAGGTTGAATTTTAATAGAAAATTTGTTAAGTCTTTTCGCGCGGGTGACGAGTGCAGGCCAACGAGGCGTCCGACGGGCAGCATTTAGCGGAACGTCGTTATTTGTCAGGATCATCGACTGCGTTATTTCGGACGTCGAGGGACCGTCGACGAATTCCTTGCCAAGACCAGCGCGTTCCTACCTTCGCGACTATTCTACTATTTTTGGCGCGGGGTGTCTCGTTTGGCGGTGGTGCGCGCGGAAAATTTCGAAGGCTCGCGCGCGCGGGGAACAGCACGCGGAAATCGTCGCCTCTAGCGAGAAGCTGCGTGCTCCGATACTTGACAAGACGAATCTGCAACTATAACTTAAGGTCAACATGCACGTTCCTCGTTAATGTTGTTAACGACCAACATTTGTGTCTATGTACCTTTGAAAACGAACACGATTGCCCACGTGGCATCCCAAACAATTCTTAAACGTTAAGATTAAAAACTAAGTGGACGAGGAAATAAGTTTCTTAAGTATAGAACTACTGACGGATGGAATTTCTTGAAATTTTACGTTTTAATTAATTCCTAACTCGAACGTTGAGTCTAAGCAATTATAATTTCACTGTTCGCTGAAGTAAGTTATTCTTATGCTATTCTTACCAAAGAATATACATGTATTCTCACGACAACGATCTTAGAAATGAACAAAAAAAAAAAAAAATGGTATCAAAACTAAAGGAAGTCGTCATTCACACACATACCGAGCTGTTGACGTGCAGCTATTAGTTGTGTGAGATATTGAAGCGCACGAAGCACGTAGATCATTTAATATGAGATAATTTAGTTCATACTCCGGGAGAATTGTTAAAAAGCCTCTTACCAGAATAATCTGTAATCTGGACGAACGTTACTGTACGAAACTTCATTATACCTGTGGCTTCTGTTAGAGCAGCGATATCTAAAACTTGTAGAGCTCACGGTATAGTTTAAAATAAGATTCTAACGCGTTTGGGCACGTGACACAATTTAGAGATACAAATAAAAATTTTGAATAACCCATGAAGGATAAACAATTTTCGATCCGTCGTTGATTCGTCGAACGAATGAAACCTTGTCTCGACAACTGTTCGATTGCATAACCGTCGATAATAAATCGTTGTACGGTGCTTTCATTCGTCATCCGTTATTCGAATAAAACCTTGCCACAACAGGCCGCTGTCACGCAGAGAAGAACCTCTTTAGCGGCCTGTACGAAGGTATCGCTCAACAAACCTCTCGAAATCGACTTAAGTAGATCGTTATGTCTGTTCCAGTGACTGTACATCGGCCAATACCTGACACTGTTCAACATAATAGAGCTCGTTACAAAAGGTTCGCCTACTCAGGGAAGGTCTTTCATTCTCCATTCGTTAGATAACTTGGTCGTCTCTTTTTCAACTAAGATTTCCTACGATAAGTGATCATTTTAGACGTAGAAAGTTTTGATCTACTATCAAATTGATATAAGTATAGTTCGATAACGATCTTAGTAATCCTTCAATAGTCTTCTTTTAGGCAGTATCCGATGGTACTTGGTAGCTAAAGAAACTATAGGTCTATACAAAGCTTGGTTTCATCCCTGCTACTCTCAAACCTGTTACTAAATATGTCGAAGCATGTATAGTTACGTATGAAACAAGTTCCTCTATCCAAGGAAGTCTTTCCATTCATTGCATCATTCATTCGTCCCCTCGCTAGCGTGGAGCGTTCCACTCGATGAGCGGTCATCCTAGACGCGTAGCACACTCTAACAGCTCAAACGTTGGAGTAGCATAACGTGGAAACTGGGTGAACGTTTTGCTATACCTGATATATTATCCGAAACTGACTCAGCTATAACTCTACAAGTTGAGTAAGATCCCTGTTCTCAGTTTGACATCTATCATCATCCTCTAACAATCGTATTTGTTTCGAACAGTATCGAATGACATTAGCCGGTTAGAGTGTAGACGTAAGAGGTAGGCTAATTGCCTGACTCATTCATCTACAATCAGGATTCTTAATAAACTTGTTGAGGTGTATATGCTTGATATAATATGGAAATTGGGTAACCGTTTTGCTGTATCTGATACGCTATTCAAAAGTGACTTAACTACAGCTCTTACAAGTTAAGTAAGGTCAATCTCCCATAGTTTTATTTGTTTGGAACAGTGTGAGATGACATTAGTCAGCTAGAGAGAGTCTAATGAGAGTCTAATCTCACAGATTCGTTTAGGATTTTTAATAGAGTAATCGACTTATATAGCGTTTAGTGGAATATTCGTCGAGGCAAAGAAGATGTTGGAGCGTTCCGTTCGGTTTGGCACGATGCGAGAGCCCGGAACGCGGGAGTATCGGTGCCTAGGAAAGTCGTGTTCCGCTTAGGTATATAGGCGGAAAACGGAGTATTCTCCTCGCGATATCGTTCTCGCCCTCGTGTTCGTCGGTCTATCGTCGTCGTCGTCGTCGTCGTCCGTCGGCGGTCTCGTTGGTAGTGGTGTAGCGATGGCGGAGAATCTGGTGGTTCGCGATCTCGCCGTCGAAGCGCTGCGATCGTCGTACGGTGGTGGGGATGTGGGCGGTGTCAGGGGGCGCATTGGCCGCGTTCGGTGGGCGTGGTCCCGCGCCTCCCACTCCTTGGCGTAGCGCGGCGCTGATTGACAGTTGGCGAACGACTGCGGACGGCGCAGGATCTAAAACCGCGCTAGGCGCTGCTCTCCACGCTCGCTCGGTTCGCTCGTCTCTTACCCGTGGATCTACCCGGTGCTTTTTCGTGGGGGAAGAACTCGAAACACGCATATTCCCGTGGCTGCCTTTGCCCGCCGGCCCGCGCGCAACATATACACCGACCTACCGCCTTCTGTCCGCCCGGAGTTACGAGTGGCACACGCAGTAGTAGTTACGGTCAGGGAGGAGGGTCGGCCGCCGTCTACGCGGACAGCTCTCTCGCGCGTCTCCTCTTCTCTCTCTGCGCGACACACCGGTTCGTTCAGTAAACGCCGCGAGGAGGAACGCGCTTCTTCTTACGCGACTCCGTCGTCGACGTTACCCTTCGGGTTTTTGCCACCGTTCCGCTCGAGAGATATCAGTTTCGACGCGTACGCCGGTGTGTGTCCATCGCGGCACGGTTTGGAAGAACCGCGCGGATCAGAATCGGGCCGCGCCACCAACGGGGGATCGATCGATCGCGGCAACGTCGCGGATTTAAAGCGCTCAAGTGTTGACTGTTTTCCACCGGGTGGCGGTGCCGACCAGCTCCGTCGAGACACGGTCACGGGTTCTCAGTGCTGACGGAGTCGCGCGCGCGAACGTCCACCTGTCCCCCGCGAGTGGAACCGAGAGCACCGACGCGTTGACTTGGCGCCAATACGCGCACCGTCCGCGAAGGATGTAAAAGCGTGCATCGACAGTGACCCATACGTTCTCTACGAAGGTGTTTTAACGTCGTTATCATCTGTGAAACAGTGCCGGAGCTAAGATAATCGTGATCGACGCGCACACGGAGTGGACAAGAGCAGCCCCAATCAGCTTAATCGTGATTAATAGCGAGATCGTGTACGTAGTGAATATCCGTCGGTTCAGTTTCGAGCAGCGCGATCGCGAGTTGTATCCGTCGGTGATCCGAGAGTAGGTCTCGTCCGCGTATTGTATTCTTCGATCGTAGTCCCGTTAGACCGAGAGAGTCCACAGATAGCGCTCGACAATCGAATCGAAAAATCGGAGCAAAAGGTATCCCAAAGTCTATTCAGGAGCCCAGCGTGCGCATGAGAGACCACGTGCTCAAGCGATAGAGAGGATAATGTCGCGGCACTGACACGTCACGTCGAGGCAAGGTCTCTGGGCGTCTGGTCAGCGGTACTTCCGGCGTTGGCCGCGACGATGAGGAAGCACGCGTGTCCGGCCGTAGCCGTGGTCCTCCCGCAGCGTTCAAGCGCGCGTGCCGAGCTCTGCTGACGCTCGCTTCGATTCATCGCCGTCACAGCGTCTCGTCGCCGGTCGACTCGGATCCGGGGATCCTCGAGAGCCGACGGAGCCGCGAACCTCAGCATCCAGCAGCCCCCAGGCCGACGTTTCGCGTCCAGGGTCGGCGAACGACCCGTTAGCACGCCCAAGGACTCTCACTGCCGACGGCCACCAGCGGCGTTTCCCGTCTGTCTCTCGGTCCAGACGCGGCCGATCGCGCGATCATAAGTGCGACGAACCGGGCTTACGAATATCCGCGAAAAGTGCTGGAATCGCGTGTGTGTGTGTGAGAAGTGGTTATACTTGCTTATACTGTGGGAAAATACAGCCGCTACGGTGGCTCAGCACGCAGAGTTCCCCGGCGCGGCCAGGGCGTTCATGGCGCAGCCAAGGGTACGTCGATGATTTTACCATCGTTAAGGATAGGCCGTAGTCGCGAAACATTATGGCGGTTGATAGGAAAACTCAGTGACCTCCCGTTGTCCCGTGAATCTTCTCTCCGTCGCTTCGAGTGTCTCGGGAAACTAGAGAAATCGTATCCGCTTTGGTGTAACGCGTTCCAGACAATACCAGAGTATCGTAATTTGGTGTACAAGTAGATTTTAGATCCTGTCCGTAAGGGTATACGCGTTCTTTGGTGCAGTACGATCGCTTAAACGAGAGAGCTTGCGAGAAATTGGAGCTTCTTAGGAATCTGTGATCCCAAAGTGTGAATTTTGACAAAAGTGTGAATTCGGAGCTCCCCTCGTACCGTGAATCATACTTGTGAACGTGAACGTTCCCGTCGGTGGGGGAGGAGAATGGTTAGATGACTAGGAAACCTTGTTGTGTAGTTGCACACTTCACAGAGTACTATGAGAGTATGTCTGAAGACGTATTCTTGAATTTGTAACAAACTAATCGGATATAATTTCACCGATTATTATCCTGTGTTTGTTAGAGTTCATTAGAAATATTAGAATTTAAGACATTTTTTAAGTAGTCCAACTTTTACCTACCACCATTATCACGAATTAGTAACCGGTGCAAACATTTGTTGTTTTCTAGAAATATTACGATCTATAAAATGTTAAAAGTGCCCCAAATTTATTGATCATTATTTTGTATGTATTATAACGTATATAAAATAGTAATGAAAAATATTTTCCTATTTACTCGTTGATAAAAATATCGAAAGTGCTCCAAAGTAGGCAACGATTCCCTAAATTTGTTTTGGAGCAAACGATACAGTTTAGACGACACCCATGATCATAAGGCTGTCAAAAACGAATCCCTTCTGACGTTTCTTTATATTTAAATACTCGCAATAAACAAATCAAATGTGTGTTAGAACGTAGATAATGCAAAATAATAACGAGAGAAAATATTTTCTATTCCTCAGAAATATTACAAATTCCAGAAAATGTTAAAAAATTCTGTCTTAAATTCGACTTGGACGATTTTTCCCTGAACGTCCAGCGTTTTAAACGGTACCGTGCGAGTTAGAAAAATTCTAGTTTCTTGGAAATCTGCGATCTCGGGGTGCGGGCTCTGACGAAAGTGTCCAATATAGTAGAATTCGAATTTGTCAACAAAACTGGTTGCACGCTAGTATGTTATTCAGTGGCCAACGAGTTTGTACACAGAGGAATTGATCGTGGAAGGACTTAGGCTGTTTACGTGAAATCTCGTTGTAATTGAGCAACATCGACGTAAACGTAGTAGCTATCCGAGACCAAAAGCGTAGAACCGTTTGAAGGGTGTCTCCGGTTGATTCATAAACATTTCTCCCATTCTGAATATCAACGGTCGTGGGAAAAATTCCTATCCAAATAAAACAGTCGAGTATCGAATAATCATTTGTCCGATGGAAAATTACAATCCGGAATTATACGGTCGAATTATTCCTTGATAGGTTATTGTAATGCAGCCACTGGTGAACAAAAATTTTGTTCATAAAACATCTGTCAAGCAACGTTATGCATAAGTGAGCAGCGCGAACTATGCATTTGCAATCAGATTATGTTAATAGAAGCTTATCATAATAATCGTTCAATCGATAAAACGTTACGTTTACATTGCTGCGCAGAGATTTTATTTATCGTCATTGGAATAGAATTTTTCGCGTGGGATGCAAAAATTCTTTCGCTGATGAATATAAGAGAATATTGTAGAATTCGACAAAATCAAAATTGTGTGAAAGTGTGGCGATGAGAATAGTAGCATATAGTAGTATAGTTTCTATGAAGTTTAAGAAAATAAATCGTTTCCCAGTGAATAAGTATCCCATTGAAGTGCGACGTCAATGATGGACGACCAAAATCGTAGAAGTTTTTGCGAGTGTCTCGTTTAATTCGTAAAAATATTCCAGTTAAATCGTTAATGTTCTGGCCTAGGTAAAAAATTCAAGGAACATCTATTTCGTCTCCTCTTCAAATTATAAATATTTCTTTTCAAATAAATGATAGTTATACAGCTGTAGTACAGAATTGGTGAACATCTCTCGTGTCAAAGTGTGTACAATTTATCTCGTCTCTAGATTGTGAAAATTCTTTTCTAAATAAACAGTAATTATCTGTTACAAAGTTAAGAAGAAATCTGTCGTTTCCTAGTTGTGAAAGTGTGCCGACGATGAATGATTAAAACCATAGAAGCGTTTGAAGAGTGTCAAGATATATTCATAGAATAGTTGTTCCCGAAGGCTAGGATTTCGAATATTTATTTTTCTTCATCTATGAGTCGCGAAAGCCCTTCTTAGAAAATGTGGTGATCAGAATTGTTAAAGTATTTGAAACATATTTACTTTCAACATTCGTATACCCATTATATAGTTCAATTTATCGATTTATCAGTAAATAAGAATCGTTTGAAAGTGTGGTATCCCCTTCTAAACAAACATGAACACAACTATTACAAAATTGACTTGTTTTATCAATGTGTAAGCATTGTTTGAAAGCGTCGACGATCGACTGATATAAAAATGTTTATCAAAATCCAGGTTACCTCTCCTCTAGTTTATAAAAATTCCTTTCTGAATGCACAATAATATACCTTTCATAAAATTCAAGAAACTAAAAGTCTCTTCTCTGTAAGCGTCGTGGATGGATACTAAAAATCTGATCGAACAAATCGTTCGAAGGATATTTCGTAAATCCATTGCATCGTTATTATTTTCGCCTAGAAATCACGAAGGAAATCCAGTATGTCTGGTCTCCAGATTATGGACATTCTTTTTCCTCCCAGGTAAATTCAGTGAAATACCGTGGAGTTGGAGAAAATCGGTCGTTTCTCGGTGAATAATCGTCGTATGAATCGCGGTGTCGAGGATCGGGAATTCGTCGAAGGGATTTTGGACAACCCGAAATTATCCTTTCATGCTCGGCAGGGTCGTGTTCTACGGAGATGCACGAGCGAATCGATATCGCGAGTGTGCAGGCTCTCTGTCGAACGCCCGCAGAAATTCGCTGGAATTGATTACGATTCTTGTCGTCGACGGGAGTTTCGTTCACGCGAGGTTCGCTCGTTGATACCAGGCCATCGGTTAGGCGAACTTTTCCTGGCAATTTCCACTGGTTGGTCGTTGAAAAATTTGGAGCAACGCGCGGCTCTCGAGTCTCAGGGTCTCACTTTGGTTGTCCGTCGGACGCCGATGCACCGTCGAATGGGATTCGATTCTCTTATCTCGAACTTGACGTGTCTCTTCGACGACCGTATCGATCGTTCGCGATCGAACTTTAGGAATATTTCAACGGGGCTCGCGATTTCGAAAAGACGTTTCACGAGGAAAATAACCCGGTTGGACGCAATGGAGCGACACACTCGAATCGAAATCGGTGCTCGCGACGAATTCCAAAAAGCGTTATTCGTAAATTTAGTGCGTGGACATTGGGGATTTCATCTCGTGATGAAAACGTTTAGAGTGGATTGTTTGTTGCATGATCCTGTGGTTGATCTGGCAAGCGACGTATACTTGTTCCGTTCGAATTTACTTGTTCCTATTTTTTAGAAATAGAACAGGCGTAAGAGAAATATAATAAAGCGTAGTTTTAATAATTAATCGAAGCACTGGGGTAGTATTCCATCGAATATTTGCATTATCTTGTCAAAGGAAATAGTACCAGCTCTTGGCAAATGTTTTTTGACGTATTTTTCGTGATCGAAAATATTACCAGTCCATCGGAGAAAGTATTGCGTCGAATAATTATTCTTCGACAGAAATTTTTCGCGCGTCAGGGGATTACGATGATTCGAATTTATTTTTTCCCCGTTCGCAGCGACGTCGATCAACCAATATTCTCCCGAGAGTGAAAAATTGTGTTCCGTCATATCGCCAGTCGACGTTCAAACTTTCGTTGGTCGTTGTATCGTGTCCTACAATAATTATTAGCTGTGTTTTTATTTGATCGACTAAACAACACAATAATTAAAATTTCAACTTTCTTCCCTTCTTACCAAATCCAACCAACCAAAACTGAGACGTTTAATATAGTAGAAACAAGAGCATAGACGGCAAATAATTACGGTGGAAGCTGATATTACAATTTCGTTCGGAGCAACGTCGGTGGAGTTAATTTTAAGGCCCGTGGACGGGTTTTCCGTGGCGTTTTTCCAATTCCAGCGAGGCGCGCGGTTTTATCGAGCCTCGACCAAGTGAAAAACGGTATCTGCGCCGATAAAGAGCTTTACGCGATCGCAGATAACCGGCAGATCGCTCGCGTGCCCACCGATTTTCGTGTGACGGAATCAAACACGAGCGTACGTCTCGTTCCAGGCGACGACGAGCCCCGCCGACGGCCTTCGGTTCCCCGCCATAGCCGATATCGCAACGAAACGTTTCCGTCTATTTTTCAATGGGTCGCCATCGGCGAATTTCCTCGCTATCGACGCGACAATTTCCCTTTTTCGCGATTCTCCTGGCAAAATTCGCGACACCCTCGACGGAAGTCGGCAGCATAATCGATTCGATGCGCGGAAGACTTCGGTGAGATAATTGAATCGTGGTTTGATCGAAAGAACAAATTCTTTTCTTGGAGAAAAGTACCTTGGATTCAAAGAAGTGTGATGAAAGTGACACTTCAGCGAGGAAAATCCTAGATCCTAGAATTATCTTCTGAGAATGTTAAAATTTTGTCCATTCTTTCGTATACTCTTGATAGATGAAATAAAATTCGTTCAGTGGAGGATTACCTTGGAATTTTCTGAAAATTTTTCTGGAAACAGGAAAACCTCTTCCTGTTTCTAGAATCATGGATATGATAACATGATGCAATAGATAGAGCGTTCACACACGGTATATGTGTATGTATAAGTCCGTAACTGTCAGGAGCAAAAGGGTGAAAAATTAAATTTTTAATTACGTGTTGAAAATTCTTGTCAATTATGTGCGAGCGACGCGGTCAGTGCGTCAAATCGTTAACTTGCATGTACCCTGTCAAGGAAAAATTTATTACAACGTACCGTTTAGAAACAATTACAGTTAAAGTGTACCTTTTCCTGCAGAAGCTTGTTGCGGTTCTATTAGATTCTATTAAATTATAAACGTAAATAAATAGGGTACAATCGAGATATTTTATCTTATATTTGGTATAAATTTTTTACGCGTTAAAACATTCATTGGGGGAAAAATTATGACATACTTGAAAGGTACGATTTAAAGAACCGGTTCTCTAAATAGTATATCATTTAAAAGTAATAAAATAATAATGAAAAGTGTAGTTAAGAAGAGGAATTATTCTACTAATGGATATTTTATCAATAAGAAACGGAAAAGAACCCAACGTATAATAGTAATGATTGAATGTAGTACATTTACGTTAATATTAATATATTTTAGTGTCGCATAAACAATATGATAAGCTGTGTACGTGTCGTATAATCTATATGATAAGCTAAATGCGTGGTAGCGAACAGGTTAAGCTCGAGCTAATAAATCATAACGAAACGATTTAAGAAACCATACGGTGGTACAATTTAGGAATCGTTATAATTTTTAGCAAAGAATCGATTTAATCTTTATAATAATTGCGATGTGCGCATAAAACGTACATTTAACATGTGTTTATGAAGACAAATATGCAGAGTAATAGTGTATTATTATATTTCTGTAAACCACACACACATGGTTAAAAATTATCAGAGAAGTGTCATCTATTTATTTTTCTTTCATTATTCAATTTTTTCGTATATTCATCATTAAATAGGTACTTACATTCAGTAATAACATAGAAATCATAGTGAAATTCTTCATCAGTGTAGAGATAATGGAGGCCCATATTCGATCTTAATTCAAAAGTGTAAACGTCCAACCGTGTTTCCAAGATAGAAATTTCTTTAGAAATAAAAACATGTGACTTCTAGCGAACGATTGAATAAAATCCAATATTTTGAGAGGTATTTTCTATAGTAAAGTAATAAAAATTAAGTAGAATAATTCGATTACGTCCAGAGTCTTGGATCTGGGGTTTTCTTTCGCCTCGTTATATTTACGAATATTTCAATGGTTGAAAAATGGATATCTGCAGGGGCAGGGGGGCTGCAATTGGAGGATAGAATCGAAGTATGGTCAATTCCGTGCATCGATAGGAAGCTTCCGCGGGTAATGGCAAGTCGGGGGTAGCAAGACTTGCGGATTGGTCCGTTGGTCTAAATAACACGGTGCATCGAGGCCGCGTCTCAATCCACTCGCATGGCGGCGCAAGGCGCGCACGTTTTACCGCTCAATTTTCCTTCACTCTGGTGGCCCGTACTCACAAAATTGCCCAAACGTGCGTGCACGGGCTACCCGGGTACCGGTTCGCGTGCGAATCTCTCTCTTTCCGCCGTCGAATACTTCGAAAGGGTAATTCGCGCGACTCGAATCCGTCGAACTTGCTCCATCGTCTTCGAACTTCTCCAACAATTTTTATCGCGTGACGAACGTCGGAAAAAACGTCCTGGCGATCGAGAACGCG
Source organism: Colletes latitarsis (assembly GCF_051014445.1). Classification (NCBI taxonomy): domain Eukaryota; kingdom Metazoa; phylum Arthropoda; class Insecta; order Hymenoptera; family Colletidae; genus Colletes; species Colletes latitarsis. The sequence goes on from NC_135147.1 coordinate 23,116,083, forward strand.
CCATTTTTAATATTTACGTAGCTGTAGAAACCAAGCACTTGCTCATACACTTATAAGAAACTCGGCTATACTTGATCCAAGCAGCTTTTCCAAACTCCATCTTTAGTTTTCTCGCGTGGACCCTATACGCCAGCCAAATTTTATTAAAATTCATTTCCATTTATATATCGTTCTACATTACGACAGGTGTGGCTCAGTCTTGTATTAGACAAATAGTGGAAACTAAAAAGTTTGTAACATTTTCTTGGGCAACCCGACAAGTCGCGGTCTCAGCGTCGAAGGTTGAACTTTTACCCTTTCCGAATTTTTTTCTTTTTTCTTTTTTCGTCGAATCGAACGAAAGTGTACGGCGGCGAGGCGCAGTTACCGGGATTAAAAATTCCTAACCCGGTGAATAGCGTCGATTTTTGTCCACCGCTGTACCACGAGCGAGCCGTGATTATGTATTTATGGGTATCCATCAATCACTTTCGCTCTCCCGATTGCCGCGGATATCGGCCTTTAGCCCGTCGGATTAAAGTCGTATCGATTTCTCGTCGTTCCGTTCCCCCCCATGTGCCCGATGAGACGATTTTTTTTTTTCTATTTCGGTCGTCGTTTTGGACCGACGGAGTGGGATCTTTGTGTAACGGTACATTAACGAGTCGAGGAAAACGTAGTGTCGTGGGTTGTTCGTGGATCGAAAGCAGTCGTGGAATTTCAGCACTCTGCCTGGTCGATTTCTGGGCCGCGTTTTATTCCAGACCGCGAAAAATGTCCTCCCGAGCAGCGTCTATTTCGGTGGCGAAAGAATTATTGCAACGTTTTATTTTACGCCGTTTAAATTTTGCGTGTGCTCGCTCGGAGACTTCAACGCTGCGGCTCCTAAACTTTTCGAAAGGCGCCACCCTAAATACCGAAACACCGGCTTCAGCATTTTTGCATCCGATATTTATAGAAAATGTTCGCTGGATCGATTCAAAATTAATACGTCTTTGTCTACCGAATTTTCTGGTCGACGAAAGACAGAAAGATGTCTTTATAATTTTGTTCATAATCTTATAAAAATAGCCACTATAGTTTTCTACGATAAGCACTTCTTAGTTCGAAGATAGCCAGTCCTAAAAATCGTGAAAATTGCGCCAGAAAGTTATTTTCGCAGCAATTTTCAAATATTTTGATTTCAGGCCTGATTGGTTGTAGGATACCGCTTGAATTAGAATGATTAACTTGTTAGGAACGAAGCAAACGGCGCGTGTTTAATATCGTACGATTTTACTGAATATTCAGAGTTCGGTACGGAACGACCAACTTTCAAATTATTTGAAAGAAATATTTAATGGAATCGATTTGTTTCAACTCCCGCCTCGGATCGTTGCGCAATTCTCAGCTCCGTTTGTGAAATTTCTGAATCAATCTTTCTAATATTGATTCAGGTTGTGGAATTTATAAATTTGAGAACAATCTAATCCCTGACTATTTTTTCCTCTCGGCGATTTCGCTTGTTTTCTCAGTGTTATCCATTTAGAAGTCTGTCTCGTCTTGACGAGTCCATATTTCGAGATGATATTTTCCACGGTTCCGGTTTCTGTTATATATTTATTCTAAATTCTATTTTTTCGTTGCGCGTGGGAAGCGTTTCGCAAATTTAAGAAATAAATAAAGTGTCGAAGAAGATCTAGAAAAAAAAACTTGACACGGGTCATATTTTTTGACGCGCTCAATTTATTTTGTTTTTAATGAAAATTTTTACGATTTGGAACACGGAATATTCGTTAATGGCATCGTGTCTTTTGTTCCCAGAGGAAAGAGAGTTACAATAACGTAATTGTATGTTATCACAATGCGTGACCACCGCGTGTAGATCTCGAAAGACAGCAGCGCGTTGAATTAATTTTATCATTCTTCCTTCCGTCTAGAATTTATTTTTATTCGTGTCATTTAAACCAAAAAAGAAATCTACATTAATTCTATAGCTGGTAAATAAGCATCAAATTGTAAATTTAATTATTGCCTTCTTGACGATCGGAAATAGAAATAAATCATTCGACGCGGGTTTCTGGAGGAACGAATCGTATTGTTCGACTTGTAACGATTAAAAATCGTGGATAAAAAAGATAAAGATAAATTTCATTTACGGTAGCGTGCGAAACTACCTGGCGGAAGAGGAAAAACAAAGATGAATTTCAAATAACATAGAATTAAAGTAGGAGGCGAGGTGGAAATGTAATGAACTACAAGACAGAGCTACGGAAAATAAATATTTATTTCATTTCCTCGGGATATTTTTCCCTCTGTAGCATGACTGGAGAAATAATTGCCCGGATACGTTTCCTTCTTTATCCCATTCGATGGTAAAAATAAAGAACAACGGGTCGTTGAAGATCGCTCCGATGCATAGTTTCGGTTTCGGTTTTGGTTTCGTTTAAAATATCGTCGCTCGTGACGTCGAATTTTGGCGCGAACGCAAATCAACTGGTTCTAATTATTTCGCAGCATCCTTGCCTCGCAAAATGGTAAGTTATTTCAAAACGAACGAGGTATCGTTCTTCTTCCTGATCTAGAAATATATAAAATTTTAATTTCTTCAAATTATCATTGTATTAACGTGGATTTAATAGGGGTTCCTTTTACTCGAGGTAAAGGTTACTATAATTGAAAATGGTTGATAATTGCTTTGACGTCGTCGTGGAATTTTGGCGCGAACTGGTGGTAATTATTTGGAGACGCGTGAAAGTAATTCGAAGGAGGGAAAACGTCGAGGCTGTGGGCCTGTTATCGTCGAATCTCGGAGCGATGATCCTCGCCCTAAAATCGACGAGCGGGTCGAAAAAGAGTGGACGATAAAGCGGCCGCTGCACGATGCGTCCTCGAGATAGGCGAGGCACATGGCGCTGTCCCGGTGCATGCGTGTACGTCGCAATGTTTTCCAAATGTCGACATCAATCAGAAAGTAACGAACAGTCACCGGGGCTCTTTCTCTTTCGCTCTGCAGTTTCTTTCTTCGTCTCCGGAATCCCAGCCATGTTTCTGCGAGCTCTAGCTGCTCGAGGAGGACGACCTTAAGCTCGGTTCACAACTGGTTTTCCTCGTATAAATTTCCCACCGGCGCGCAACGATTAATAATCAATTACCGTGGTACTCGTTTCGAGTCGATAACAAGTCGAGCAAATTGGCCACGGTTCGCCAACCGAAATTCTGACGTTTCGCAATGATCCGGGGAACGTACCGTTTGTTTCGCGAAACTTCAGTGGTGCGCAACTCGACGATACTTCGAAGAAAAGTATTTTCGGTAACGTAAGTTTTTAAGCGGAGCTCGAATATTCTTCTGATTTTTCGTAGAGAATTTCAACGATCGATAGGTATCTTTACATTGTACACCCATTATCTTGTTGCTACAATGAGATCTATGTGTATATCTCGGATCGTTCAATTAACTTGTAAAGTGAGTGTCGTCGATACGATTGCAGGGAAAACTTATTAACAACCATACTTGCTACAGATAAAACTCTCTCTGGAATAGAGCAATCGTTCAACTTTTGCCTCGAGTGGTCTTTCTTATCTTTAACAGACAGCGATATAATTAGATGATCCGTTTCGTATGGTTCATTCCGAATAGATTTCAAAGGAACGCAGTATACGTTACTGTTTCCTAAATTCGGAATAAAAATTGTTTTCTCTTTATTTTTTGGGACGTCAGACGGAGTGGGATAGTTTTAGAGCAAATTTATAAAGTTAATGTAGCATTACATGATCATTAAGGAAATAAATTTGCGTACCCAAATCACATACCTAATGTATCTGTACATTTTAAATAGCTGAGAAAACAGAGGGGCATTTATTACAAGGTAAAATTAAAAGGAATTTGTGTGGAAGCAGCAGATTTATCTATCTAAGTAACAAATTTACACACTTTACGTTGTTGAATGGGCTTGTGTGTCTTCTTTTAGTCTTCAGCGCGGTTGCACGGAAGAAAGTATTCAACGACTATAATTACTTGATAGAAAACACTCACTCTGTCTACGGATCCATTCAAATTTTACTTCGTGTGTTCTTTCTTATCTTTGGGAAGATTAATCTTTTCTAAAGAGGAAAATATCTCGTCGCCGGAGATAAATAGATGTTGCGTTTCATACGGTTCAGCCCGAATTCAGGGAAACGAAGCAACATAATTTCAAAATAATCTTTGAATGAAACGGTCTTTCAAGTAATATACTAAGTCAGTGTCTTCGATATAATTACACGGAAAAATGTATCGACGATATCTATTTCAAATAAAACACTGGAAGAAGTGCAGAGAACATGTTTGAACTTTTAATCTAGAGTGGTCTTTCTTATCTTCAACATCGAGATATCTAGACCACAAACTTTTGTGTGTGCAAGATACACTTTCGATTTTCAGAATCGCCACCGTAAAATGACCAAAGTCGTTGATTTGCGTGAAAAGAAATTCGTGGAGTTCGAAGGGTTAAGATCCACGCGTATATTGTATCTTTTTAATTCGGTTACGTTTGCAGGAGCCCAGATAACTCGAGACACGCGAACAATATTTTTTTTTACCCGAAGGAAATAATTCAGGACCGAAGGGGTTAAGCACATTCGCGTTGACCTATCCGCTTGAAAACGAGCGGTTCGTTTCGATCGTTTTCGTGCAGAGATGATCCTGAGAAACCAGGAAGACACGGCACACTCGTTCGTCGTCGGTTTTCGCGGATTATTACGCGAGCGTCTATCTTTAATTGCGTTATGAATATTTCATCGCGGATGCGGCTGCGCAACGGTCTGAAATTTATGCCAAATAAATGGCCTACCGCAGTGATAGGTAACAGAGACTAGAAACCGAATCGTTTACCTATTATTTGGTACCTGACTTTGAAACACATTTATAAACTAATTCTTTCTCCTTTGAGTTTCAAGAACACATGGTTTCTACCCAGATTTACTCGTCGGTAAAATAAAATAGAAAGAAAAAAAAGACTTGTTTAATTCGTGTTGTTTTGTGTTATGAAAATGAAAATACGTTGATTGAATATGAATATACCGTAGGAGACGTAGTTTCACGTTCTCGATTTCTCTTTTCTATAATAAATGTAACGAGGTTACACAAATAAACTCAATAACCGTAAGCAAGTACGTTCTTCCGTGTAATTTGCTTATTACCATTATACTTCATATACAAAATTCATAATAATTAATGTAATAATAATTGTAGATTCCGCTCGGTTATTAGGAATAAATAAATTTATTTTCACGGGCAACGAATTGCTATATATATTAATGGGTGCTCGCGGTATTATATATTAATATATTTAAATAAAGGTAGGCGAATGTGTGTTAATTGGCCACACGGAGCGGTACGTTAAAACACAATTTAATTAAACGTTTCGAACGTATGGGCGCGGTTCTTTTTAGGATATAATAATAGTATATCAAAACTTAATCCTATAAATATGTAAGGAAACAAACACCATACTAATTACATTATTATTAAATACGAATATATCGCTCGCGGGGTTCACGAGCATTAATTTCATTAATGTACAAAACATATATAAAAAAATTCACTATTAATTTATGGCTTTGTATGTCCAGTTAATATACAGGGTGTTCGGCCATCCCTGGGAAAAATTTTAATGGGGGATTCTAGAGGCCAAAATAAGACAAAAATCAAGAATACCAATTTGTTGATGAAGGCTTCGTTAAACAGTTATTAACGTTTAAAGTTCCGACCGTACTGAATTTTTTTCTCGAAAATGCGCAAGGTTTCGGAGGTATATCTATTCACCAAAAATGATTGTAATTGACCCCCGCAATCGAAAATAATTTTTTCAAAACGATTTGAAATTTTTTTTTTCCGTCGAAAACTTGCACAGCTTCTCGAATTTTTTTCTAGAAAGTGGGTAGGATTTCGAGGGTATGTGTATTCGCCAAAAGTGGTTGTATTTGACCCCAGAACCTAGAAATAATTTTTTTAAAACGATTTGACATTTTTTTTTTCGCCGAGAAATTTAGGCACCTACCCCCTGTCGATTTCTCTTAAAAATTCCTTTTTCATTTTTAGTAATTTTGTTTGACGCCCTACAGAAAAGTTGTCTAATACTTTTTTGTAGGTACCCATGGGCTCTACTTCAGAAAAAAGTTTCATTGAAATATATTCACAATTGTAAGAGTTATGGCTGTTTGAAAATTAGACCATTTTTATGGGGTTTTTCTCATTTTGCGGGGTCAAGGACCAACTTTTCGAATATTTTTGCAATTTGTACATATTCTCCATCAAAATACGCGTAATTTGCTTTTTTAAACATTAAAATCGTCCAATCCGTTCAGAAGTTATGACGTTTTAAAGATTCGCATGAAAATTCGGGCAGACATTTCTGGCCAGAAATTATATTTTCGGTAAGGAATTTTTTTCTCGAAACTGAGTAGGATTTCGGGGGTATGTCTGTTGACCAAAAATGCTTGCAATTGACCCCTGCAACTAAAAATAATTTTTCCAAGACGATTCGAAAATCTTTTTTTTCACCCAAAACTTTCAGCACTTACTCGAATTTTTTTCTCGAAAGTGGGTAGGATTTCGGAAGTATGTGTATTTATAAAAAATGATTGTAATTGACCCCCGCAATCGAAAATAATTTTTCCAGAACGATTTGAAATTTTTGAATTTAATTGTTAATAATTTTTTAACGAAGCCTCCATCAACAAATTGGTATTCTTGATTTTCGTCTTATTTTGGCCTCTAGAATCCTCTATTAAAATTTTTCCCAGGGGTGGCCGAACACCCTGTATATTTGGAAGAAAATAATATATAGATCGCTTGCTAATACCACGAGTATCTAATTTAATTATTATATATAGCAGTAATTGGAGAAAACGCTGTGGATTAATGAAATCTGATTGAAACGACAAATGATGCAGAAAGTATGGCTGCTTAGAGTGCAATGCGAAGTATGCTGCGCTGCGTTGCCCTGCGCTCAATTGTGCGGCCAGTTTAAAAGTCGCCGCGCGTCCTTCGTTCTCTCGCGTTTAAGATATTCCGTTCGATCGACGAGTGATATCTTCATAGCTCCGCCGACGTGAATTATTAGACGCGGCTTCGCGTTTTTTCGGTCCATTCTCGGCGACGGAATTTATTTTCCGTTGCTGTTTTTCGCGCGCAGAACGCTCGTACGATTGTCTAGATTCGAGTCGTGCTTCAACGCGAAATCCATCCGAACTTGTTCTTCTCTTTAGACCTTCGAGAATTCTGATACAAACCGTAAGTTATATCGCAACAAATTACAATTTGAAAATGAGTAATTTCCAACAAAAATTACTGTGGCTCGTTCCATTAAAAAATTCTATTCCTCTACTCTTCATTTCCTCTTCAAGAGTAGAACAAATTGACTTAGGTTATAACCATGCTTTTAAATCTACGTTTAATATAGTTGCTAATGATACTCATTTGCATAAATTGTAAATTTCAAAATAATGATGTAAACATTCCAGATAGTTTATTTCGCTATTTTCCGTCGTAAATTATGTCTTGTCGATACTATGGAAATAAGAGATGCGAATGATGGTAACGATCAACTTAGTTACCGTTTAATAATTTCTGTTTGTCATAAATTTCCCATGCGTGAAAGGGTTATTGCAAATTTTATCATCGCAGTTGGTTAACTAAAATTTTATGATTGGCATAGTTACTGGCCCACTAAGTTGATATTACAAGCTAAAACTTGTTAATCGTTTCAATAATTCTTTTGTGAAATAACGAGTCTTTTATCGTGAGATGAAAATATACACAAGTAGGATTCCGTCTGTGCATCAATTAACTGCAACTTTCGTCTATCTTTATTAATCCGGTTTCTCATTCTCTTATCACGCGTGTTATTCGTACGGACACGATAATCCCTGTTATAGAATCCATACTATGCTACAATAATTAGATTAGGGTCCGTAATAACGCGTACAATGTATACGTATTCTAGGTACTAAAATTCAATGTATATTCATCTATTTCCAAGTACAATAATAATGATAGTAATAAATGGTGACTCTTGTAGCGTTGATAAGCTGCTTAAATACACATTTATTCAGTCTGTATATTTGCTTTTTACAAATTTTCTCAATAGTGCACAATTTTAAATTACACGCAAAACATCTCTAAAGTCGCGTTGACAGTTCCCATCGACATGCTCTCGACTTAAATACTATGAACGGCGCCGCGTCAGAACAAATCTTTCAAAGAATACTTGAACCCCTCGGTTCATTTATAATCTCAATTCAAAACAACCGATCAAAAGTCACCCCCTTTGCTTTCGAAGTGTTTATATTAGATCGCCACATAATGGGGTTACGAACCCTTTGCGAGGCTTAGGTGCTAAATTCGCGTTCGAAAAACATAAAAATGACCATTATTAGCCTATAATATTCCTTTGATGCATTTGCTATTAAAGCAAGAGTTATGTCATCCCTCACGAATATTATCTCAGCCCATTTTTTTTAATTTGTCAGCTACGAAGTTTATATAGAATTTTTTAGATAAATCGTGACCCATCGGCATGGAAACTCTGGCCCAGAAGATGTCGTTTTCTTGGGGATATCGTGGCTAGAGCAGGAAGTCCCGATCGGTTTACAAAAGCGAACGACGGTATCGTTATTACGATAAAAGCGATGAAATCAGTCCGTTGGTTGGAAATCTTTTGCACACATACGGGACGCGCACCTGTGCAGGTATCGAGGCAGAGTGCGTAACGAGTCAAATTGGACGAAGCACGAACGCGAATCTGTCGAGCGTTTCTGCGATGTCACCTTGGCTAACGGTTGTAATTAAGGATCCTCGATTACCGTGCACGCTGTGTTCCCGTTCATTTCGCGAAAGCCACACGCGTGTCGCCTCGATAACCGCGAATTTTTATCGTTCGTTTTATTCCATTTTTTTTTTTTTTAATTGCGTTTTTGTTGTTTTTTTCGCGATAAAATTACCGGCTCTCCGGCCTGATGGCCGAGCCACGTAATTAGCGTCAATAATCGACGGTGCTTTCGTTTCCGCGATGCCGTGACAAGGTACACGATCCCGACGATTCAAGAAAATCGTTGGCTTTCTTGCCACCGATCGATCCCTGGTATTTCTCGATCGTCGAGAGATCGACCGTGCCCTCAACGAGGAATTTTGTTCGTCGATGTCCAGGCGATCGGTGTAAAACTTCAATTAGCGTCCAACTGCTTGTAACAGTTTTGTGCGAGCTTTCAGGAAGGTCTGTCATAATTTTGTTAATTACGTTGCTACCAAAATTGTACTCGATCCAAAAATATCGACGCTTGCAGGTTGATTAAAATTGTTTCTTTAAACCGTGTGAGAGTGAAAGAACTAAAATCCTCATAAATGAATTTACACCTTATTCCTTGTTTAGTTTCAGTGAATGGACATACAGTAGTATTTTGATTTTTTTCTTCTTCCTATCTATCTGCAACTGTCCAATTACATTCGCTTCAGTAAGTTTGTTCTTTTCGTTTTTTCGCCTCTTTCCTTTAGTCTAATAATTCTTGTAGTTTTTTTACGATTATTATTCGCGTTTTTCTCCACTATTAAGCAAAAAGAACATTTCCTCGGAGTATAATGTAATTTCACGCTGTACATAACTCGCGTTTATTGTATTCTTGGATTATCACGTTCGATTTAAAAAGAAACAAACTTGGTCGTTGTAAATACATTGGTCTTGTGTAATCTATTATACCAAAGAGCAAAAATTGTAATCGAAACGTTTAGCTATACTTGCAAATGCCACGTATGCAATTAAGTTTTTAAATTTGACGTGCAGTACATATTATTTTTATATACAGTGACTCACAGGTGCGTTCACGTAAGTTGGAAGCAATAACATAACAAATTGCTGCATCATATAGTTGTTTGTATTATAAGATATGTACATCGTGAGTTTCCTTAGAAATAGTTGCATCTTCGATACAAAGTAATTCGAAAGCACGAATTGTGCAGATTCGATTTGTTCGTGCAATAATTTGTGTTCGTTGTCGTGTATAAATAATAGCATCGAAATCTGAGAATTTCCTCTCTGTTATTGTCGTGAAATCTTTGGCATTAATCTTCTTGCTAGACTGTAGTTTTCGTGCCAGGTCTGGGTCGAGTAATTCTACGATTAAGTGAAATTAAGTTTTCGAAACCAGAGACGGTGCAGTCGGCATAATATTCTACAGAATTTGCAACACATTCTTGCCTTTTATTTATGCGTATAATTTATCTCGGACGCCAAAAATTATGTGGGTTGCGGAGGGTTAATAATTTCGTTACTGCCTCGCTTCTTGCACCATATCGCGTTAGGGATACTTGCAACGATCGTTCCCTCTACGTCGATTAGGGATAAATAGCAACGTCCAACGAGACGACACGAGGGTTTGTAAATTCCTAAGCGTCCCCGTATTATTTTTCCGAGCGTATTCGATCGCGCGTCCTTCTGCGTTGACACCGCTGTCTCGCTCGGCAGAAATAAATTCCGCCTATTTTTGCACGCAACGGCGAACATTCCGCAACTATGGCACTCGGAGCAAGGACGGTGGTGGTTTCTATTTTTAATGCTATAACAGCGCGAAATCGATGCGCCCGCGTACCCCGATCGAGGACTCTACAACGAGGTGTTGTTCGCGAAGTCGTTGACATTGCACTAACGAAAATAAATCGCGACGTACGATCCACGGATCTCTGACCTCGATTATTCGGTCTTAATCACGATCGTCTTGGCGATCGATATGCAATTTTTACTAACTTTTTGGGGTTTTTGTTGTTTTTAGTACGACGATGGCGGGCTGCACGCGGGTTACCTCGAGGGCGGAGGTGGCGGCGGTGGCGCAGGGCTGTACGATCCACACGGGAGCGCCCGGGGTGTTCCGGGCCTCCATCACAGTCCTCACCTCGGGGGTATGGGACCAGCACACCCCCAATACCCCCCGCCACCGCCACAGCCACCCCAACATGTTCTCGCGGCGGCGGCCGCGGCTGCTGCGTCTGCGGTGCCCGATGTCCACAAACGCGACAAGGACGCCATCTACGGGTAAGTCGACTTTTTTGCAACCTTAGTTGTCTACCCTTAATTATTCAACCCCCTCGTATGCTTAAAGTGCAGCTCGAAAGCATTTAATAGCTCGTTATTTGAGTCCCATAGTCTGAGTCGATCATTCTTAATATTTTTTTTTGTTCCATGTTAGTGTAATGTAGATCGATTTAACACAGATAGGAACGATCCAGATCAGGAGATGGAGTAGATTATTAAATTAATGCGAGGTAATTGTTCAGTTTTTGGTAACTCGAATATTATGAATTGGCTTGAGTTCTGATTAGTGATCAATTCGGAAATGATTTATTACACGCTAAAATAATTACTGGACACTTCATTTAAAAAATGATTTTCTGAATGTCCTGAAAATAGGATATTAGAAGTTAATGGATTAAAGACAAATATACTCGTTATTCTGTATGTGTAACATACTCTGTTCAACTACTACGATAAGCGATTTTCTAATTACTTTGAGTACTGTATAATCGATAACAGATGTCAAGTCTTAGTGGTTTTCCTATTACTCAAGCATTCGAGTTACTTCCAATCTCAGAATAATTTAAAAGGTTTTCCTACCTTGATGAATACGAAGAACGCGAAAGTCTCTGACGCATCTTGGATTATTAAAGTCCCTTTAATATTTTCCCCTACCTGGAGCTTCCACTATTTAGAGTTTCAACGTATATTTAAATTTTATTCGTAAACAACGAGTAAGAAGTTTAAATTCGTCCGAACAGAATGTAATCTAGCATCGCGATTACATTTTGCCAAAGTCTGACGTTGAAACGTCCCAGATTTCAAACGTCAGGCAACCGGCTGCTAATTTCTTCTTTCTCAACGATCGAGATCATGCAAAGAGATTCTTCCGAGCGACTGAACTGCATCGTCGGTGTAATTAAAGGAGTCTTTAAATTCAAATGAGTTTAAACGCGTTATCAGAGGGGGTTAGTCGTACACGCGCGGAACAATCGCTTAACGCGCGCTCGGGTTTCCATTAATACGCCTATTCTTTTATGTTCTTGTTAATCACGTCATAATTTTACACATCGAATGGCATCGCGGAATGCGGCGTTACAATGAGGTTTGATAGATCGCGATGGCCGCGTGATTTACATGAAAATTCATGACGTGTTGCGTGCTTACTTCTTTATTACAATCTCCTCGCTTCGCTTCGCGACACAGACCGTTCAGACAGCGTTAATATTCAACGTTTACAGTTTCGCCCGAGGGAAAAACACTTGTCCAATAATACAAACCCTAGGATCTATATAAAAATACATTTCATTTTACAAAAAGAAGAGTACATTCCTAAACACGAACAATTTTATACGTTTCTATTTATTCTAAATTCTCGGTGCAATATTATGTCGTTCTTCAAATTATCGTTGATCAAATTTTGATTCAAATTCGTACGATGATCGTGTTTCCGTGGACGTGGTCGATCCTAAAAACCGAAAGTCGTAGAGGTTGCTCTTATTTGTTCGCAATTTACAGCTCCGTGTTTTATCGTCGTCCAAATTCGGAAGGATTTACACACCAGTCGTGCCTTTTCCGCCGAGGAGGTGTCGACCGACGTTTCTTTTCCGCGCTTAGGCGTCCAGCTTTCGATCTTTCGCCGCGGTGACCAGTTCCCGTTCGCGTCACGCTGTCGGTTTTTACAACGTGTCGCAGGGTCCGAGCGGAATAACATTATCGCGAGGTTAACGCGGTCGATAATCGACACGTTTCTATCAGCCATGTTTTTCCGTCGTCTATGAATAATACCGGCTGAATTTTACGCTCGGGAAATCCATTTTCAGGCGCGCGCTTCTTTTTTTTCCGCCCAACCTGAGTTTCCGCGATCGCAATCGATATTCTTGGCCGTGGTTCGTCTCGTCGACCAAGGTGTCGGCGATTACTATCGCGCAGTCTCGAATTACTGAAAATCGACGATATTGGTTTTCCTCGAGCGTTTTTCTTGCGACGGACAAGGTCAGATGCACGCAAGAAGGAAAGAGACGGAGCCACCAAGGATTATCCATGGAATACTTATTCGTTTACTGGAGTAAATATTGGTAAATATTGGAAACTCGAGGAAAAGCAAAGACATAGAATACTTGGTCTAAAGTATTTATTTACTTATTCGTGCGACGGTAGTTTTCGATATAACGACAAATAATTGTGGTAGAGAGTGCAAGGAGTATTAACGCGTGATGCAAGTTGCGGATACTAATCGACTCATGAAAGGCAAATTAATACATGACGCATAAAGTCACATAAATTACGTTTAAAGGAGGATAACAACCCGCCAAAAGTGTTTTACTTGTCGCGTTGTGCATTAACATTCTTGTACGTGTTGCTGAATTTTCCATACGACGCCAATAACTTATCAATAAGTTTCGTTATGTTAATAATATCGTAGAATCTATTGAACGCAGTATACGGTACATGTATAAGCTTATCGTATTGATCTTTGCTTGAGTTTAATTCGAGAAACGCATTAAGTACGTCTTACGCAATAATTTATAATTCAGTGTTCGAATCATCCGGATCAAAATTTTTAAAAATCGTATCAACAGTAACATAAAAGAAAAAAGAGCGAGTAGAAATCGAGATATTTATCTTATATTCTTGCCGTTTCGAACAGTGAAATTTTTCCGCGTTCGTTGCGAAATATTTCGTTTCATAAATCAAAATTTCCGGCGAACGGTTAACGAATAAACAGTCGTTCGCGTTTTATTCGAAGATCCGTGTTCAGATAAGAGTTTCAACCGTCTCTGGTGACCGGAAACCGCGTCTCTCGCGGAGGCTGTGCCTCGTGCCACGCTTCCTACCAGGCAGAAACACGTCAATTGGCCCGTTTTACGAAGCGGCCGAGGCCGTGTTCCGTGTGATTTATAACCGCGAGATGGCCCGATTTCTGGTACACACCCTAGAACGGGAGCCTCATTATTTCGCGCACCCTGTAATTTGTCCACTCGTCGTGTGCCCCGACCGAAGCCCGAACGGATTCCTCGACTTTCTCGGAACGGTCGAGGGCCGTTTCGAAGCCGGCGTTTAGCCCCGTAGCCGTTCATTTCCTTCGCCGTTGATAAACTCGTGTTTACAAACCGATCGTGTACGCTCCCGATTGAGTCGTCCTCCTGGAATCGACTGTCGTCTCCATTCTCGTTACTCCTTTTCTTTATCTTTAGAATCGCTATAATTCATCCAAAAATGGCACAGGATCTTTACGTCTTCGAGGCGAGACGTTGGAGAAAATAAATCTGGGTAGTTCCATCATTTTGATCGCGAATCGAGAAATTCAAAAATCGAGTTTTTTTTTTAAAAACTGTCCCACCTTTTTCCACTTAAATCGCTATATATTTTATTATACGCTCTTCGAATTCGTTCGACTCCGTCTCGAACGTTAGGTAGTTTTAGACGAGGACATCCTGTACACGATTTGGCGGTGTAAAAATTCCGAGATTCATATAGCAGGTAGTCGAAGGTTGGCGATCGACGATCTGTACGATGTAGACGGTGTGTAACGGTCATTACTGGTTGCTGGTAACTCAGTTACTGGTCCCTTCCGTAATAATGGACTAACCGAGCTGGAAGATCCAAGTTCGATACGGTCCAGCAGCGTCCAATCGATTCCGTTTCTTCTTGGTCGGTAGAAGCGATCGAACCTGCGCGTTATCGTCCGGGAGATTGATTCCGTGGAGAGTCGGAGCGCAACGGGACGCGAGCCCGGAGCGTAAAAATCGTTCGAAACGAGCGGCGATTCTTGCCCCGAGAGTCCACGTGAACGCGACTTTACGTAAGCCGTTCGCGGCAGACGTAACGCACAGGCGAATCTGCCAATCACGGGAAGCCCGTATCCTTATGCAAGGAGCATGATTGGCCGAGTCATTTGCGGATTAGACGTCTTACGCAAATCTACCGCCGAAGCGACACCGTGTGCGTGTTCCGGAGCTCTCTCTCTCACGCGCGTGTTCGGATACGTTCGATACAGGCACACAAACGCCAACGGTACACGCACAATAGGCCTATTTAATATTCCATTTTTCTGATTGATGATAATTAGTGCACCAGAGTGACGTTTCAGCAGATGAGCGGCTAATGAATATTAATGTACTGTTTAATGGAATTGATTGGTGCGCGCTGGTTTGATTACATCACACGCTGCAGTCGGACAGCCACCCGGGAAAACAGGATATCTCGACGTTTTATTTGGCCAATGATGGACACCTTTGCGCCTACGTTTTCGATTCGAGGATTACCGAGAACCCTCAGTTTTTTCTCGTTTTCGGGGAGGTTTATTCTAATTGGAGATTACATAAAGAATATTTTTATTTTGGACACCCGACGAATCTGTAACTTGCATCATGCGGACGAGTCGTCGACAAAATATTGCGCAGGATTCCGTGGTTGATTTCGCGTGGTTTTCGACGCGAATTAATTTCCAGGCTATCGCCTTTATCGTTCATTTATCGGCAGCGCGCGTTCCCGTTGTTTTTATTTAAACCGCGATAAAATTAACATGCGCTGGCAATACGCTTTCACCGAAGTCGTGTTCGCCGCGTTGCGCGAGATTTTCGATATATTTCAGTTCGAGCGTTAATTAATATTTGTCAACGAGCGAAGGAAGTATACCAAGGAAGAACGATTGCAAATCGTACGAACATTTTTCTCGTTTCGAAGTTGAAATCGATTCTGGCAAACCACCCTTAACTGATGTCAGTTTCTGTAACACGCGATGCTCGCAATTAATCGCGTTACGGTGGAAGCTTTAATCTTCTCGAAGTGGCTAATCATTCTAATAACTTCAATTTTCATCGCTCTATTGCTTTCTAGATTAAAATTATCGGTAGCACGATCTATAAACTCTCCTGTGCTCGATTATAATAACATAAATTTTCTCTCCACCGTACAATTAATAACAATATAGTTTTTCTACCGTTACGTAAATAACCTCAGGATCTCATTTATCTATTAATCGACGCTCCTCGTCTAGAAATTCTATTTCACGTTCCACCGTTTCAATTAATTATAAGAAAAATGTTTAATTTATGCTGCAGCGTATAGCTACTTGCAAGACGCGCGCTCAGGAGTATCAAACATAAATGTAACAACGAAAATTCGTTAAAATTGTCGTTTCTTTTTTTAATTGTACTGTCACAAAATTATTCGTCCCGGTTAGGACCGATAATTGTCGTCGATCAGTGTGTTCTGTGTATATTCGTGAATCGGGATCGATCGGGGCAGTGCGTGGTGAATTCCTCCAATCGTAGCGTGAAATTGCCAATATCCACGTATAAAAAGGGCCGGGTCGGTAAGGGCGAAGGGGGTTGGCGGGGCGTCGAATCGAGGGCGGAAACCGCAAAACCGCAAACATCCTCCGCGTCGCGTACAGCGGACAATCATATCATTACCTTCTGCGGTCCCGTCATTCTGACACCTCGTTTCGACCCGTCATTTGTCATCGACGTTGCACTTTGCTGCACCGCGACCGCTTAAGGAACGTGCAGTTAAAGCGCGCGCCATTCATTCAGGCTCGTGCAGTCGGCGGTTTTCCTGATTGCGCGAAACGCAAACCGCACAGGATAATCGCTGGGGCTTCGTCCACTTTAGGGACTCCAAAGAACGACTCGTACACGCACCAGCGAACTATCGAACGCTCGAGCTTAGTTTTTCGTCGACAGTCCCAAAGAAACTACGATTCGTAGGTTCAATTTATTATTTTTCTATCGTGAGATCCCTTTCTGTTTTAACGCTAATATTTTTTTATCTGGACGAAACGTGTAACTGCAAGAGGTTTGATAATGTTTGAGCACCGTTATCTGGGGAAGATGTAAACAAATGAGTACTGTACTAGCTCGACGTGTTTGAGTTTGAGGGAGAAAATGCGAGTCAGATGTTTCGGGAATCAGATTTCGGGACACGCCTGCGTGCGTCAGAGTGGCTGAGTGGCATCTGCGAGTGCACGTGTGTTTACACGCGTGTGGGGGCGAGGGTTCTTAAGGACACTGCTGTACGGGTGATTTTAAGAAAGTTTAGCGACCGTGGAAACTCGGTTTCAGAGTCGGAAACGAAATTGTAACGAGCCAAATGGTAAACGACTTTCCCTTTCTGTCTATTTCCAGGGTACGTTTTGACCCATGGCTACTATTTATTTTGGAATCGTACGGTTTCGAAACGGTACGTAATCTTGTAAAAATGATGTCGAAAATTCGGTGGACGAAAGTGAAAATTTTGAAGAAGAGTGACGTTTTGCGGAGGCGTGCAACGAAAACGGGGTTCGAAAGGGAGCCGGTAGGTGGACGGAGCGGGGGCAGAAGGAGGCCAAGAGGGCGAGGGAAGGTTTTTTTGTCGAGTCGGCTAGCCGAACTCTCGACTCGTTTGGTTCGTAAGAGTCGTTGCTCGCGGCGGCCACGTCAATTTGTCGAAATTCGTTCCGAATCGTTTTATGTCTGCCACGCCGCGAGACGCGACCCGCTACCATGCGTATACAATGCCTCGGCCCATAGTGCTACCACATCCCCGGGTCCCGTTCCCCAAACCGTTCCTTCGATGATTCGTCTCGAGACCTCTAAGGACACATAAACATATTTCTTTCTCCAGAGAGAGAAAACCGCTCCCGGTGCTGCCGTTTTCTTCCATTTGCGACCGAGAAATCGTTCGTTTCTCGCCCGGGGAATTATTTTTGTCCGTTCCGGTCCCGAAGCGACCGATAATAATTAACGAATAATTATCCGAAAGAACTAACGATCGGGAAATGTAATGTAACTGTCGGCCATTTGCAAAATTCAGACAAACCCTTTGAGTCTTTTTGCAATCATGGATTACAAATATCGAGCGTCTTCTATGACTAAAAATTATAGGTTTCGTCGTGTTGTATTAGTATATTTCAAAATGGTGAATTCTTAGCATCGGGGACGCGTGACGATTCCATGGAAAGTCGTGAAACAAAATTCTTAACGCGATGTATTACGAACGACCGTATCGAAATGCAAACGTATAAATGTTGCATATCTATATTGCATACACCGCGCTATACACTTTCTCCTTTATTTTAACCCGCAAGAAAAAGTCCAGAGGAGTGAGGTCAGAACCGCTGGCCATGTTTTATCCATTGCTCGCAGCCCAACTCGCTGTATCTCATGAATGGCTCATGAGGAAACAACATTTTGGGTTCGTTGCATTCCTTGCAATTTCCTTCGCAATATTTTACGTGCCACATATAAGAGTGCCATTTAGAGAATCACGGATCGTCGTTGGACTCCAACAGGTCCACGGAATCCAAGTTTCGTTTCGTCTGTAACTATTTCTCGTTCAATACGAGTTCTACGAGCAGCTTTTACCCTCTAAACGAATATCAGGAGACCGAATTGTCGAATTTTCTACAAACCCACGGCCCTTAAAATTTCAATTACATTTATGTACGTAGATACTGAACGTTGGAAAGATTAAAAGTTATGTTTGCTCGAAGTAACTTTACAGGTAAGCCTGCAACACGAGTGTCTTAATATAATCTTAATATAATTCTTAGATGCACGCATGGTTTCGCGATTTTCCGAATCGAAAATATCGACCGTTCTCGTAGGAGACAGCAATAAAATTTCGCGTAAGAAAATCGAAACGTGGGAACCGGTTTATTAGCATAAGCCGCGCGGATTTTAATTATCGGAAATCGTACAAGTTCGACGACACTTTTTCCCCCGTATCGAGCAATTTATCGTATCAACCGACGGGAACGCGTGGATTATTACGTGTTCCTTTTTTTTCTTTTTTTTTTTTGGAGCGTCGTAGTCGAGGTACACTTTAAATCACAAGTGTAGTCCCCCAGTTGCAACGTAGTTGCACCAGCATCGGCTAATCTTATCTTATCCGGTGATCCTCCTAATGCCTTGGTAACCCTGGTCCGTGTGTAACACGCGCTCGTTCGCCCACGAGAATACCGTTGAAAAATATTCTCTTCCCATATTAATAAAACGATCGATTCGATCTAATAACGAGCCAACCGACACCTGGAATATTAAACTTCCGCGTAATTTTCATCGCGTCGACGTCGTATCAATTTCCCTTTTCCACGGTGTGGATTTCTCGCTGGGGAAATTACGCTATTGCGAAACCCACAAGTTTATTTCCAAACTGCCTTCTACGTTTTAACAATACCATTTTTTGTTTTACGATACAGAGCGAATAATTTATTTTTACGTTTACACGAAAGATCTTACTTTTTATTTATTTGCAATATGTTTTAAATAGAGGTTTATTATTTATTTTAAAAACTTATTACATCCAAATTGTTGATGTGCCGAATCTTGCAAAAGAATTGAGAAACAATGAAAGTTATTGTGCAAGGTCAACTGTATCTGAGATTATATTTCTCGACATATAGCATAACAGATAAATCTATCCACGGTTATCTATCCAGATTTAATTCAGGGTTAGATGTAATACCAGCTATATTCTGCATATATTTGACACATATTTATCATGTTAGTTCACGCTATAAATGTCTAAAGTCTAACTAGATTACTCATAATTATACGTAATTATTAGTAAATCGTGATTCCGTCAGCTTCATAATTATCGTATTTAAGATACTTTGAAAATGAACATTTCAAATTAGAATAATATCGTGAATTTGGAGTAATATGGACAGGTCAGAGGCCAAAAGAACGCACGATCGGTCGCCGTCGGAACGCGAAAGGTCTGTTTCTTATCAAATTTTGTCTCTTTCGTCCAAATTTTTGACAAAAATAAATAAGCAGTCAAAAATAATTTATATTCGTTCTTAGCGTTTAAATGAAGCTTGCTGAATTTGCATTGAAATTCTAGAAAGAAAGATATACTATCCCTGACCATTGGTTTATTTTTGATAATTTGTTCAGAAATAAATTACATGTTATTTTTTTTAATCTTACAGGCCGTTTATTTTTAAAATATCAGTTACTGAAACGTTTGTGTTATCTTTCACCTAACTATCATATTTTTCCTCAAATAAATAGTTTATATAATATTAATCGATATCACACATTATTTGAAATTCCACTCGACTACAATGCTACAATTATTCCAGTATAATTAATGAGTCCTCTTATCTATAACAAAATTGCAACTTCGTTTATGACTTAAAAAAAAAAAAAAAAAAAATACATACTAAGTTAAAAAGTGGTATTGTTATTTTTCACGAATGCAGTTTATTTATTTAAGCAAAACTACACGGAAGACTTGCGAAATGATCCGACGCATCCGCGTGTCTCTTTATTTTTGTGCTCGAGGAATCCCGACAATTCGATCCCGCTTATATCTTCTAATCAGTGTATAATTAAAGCCTCAGAATTTGCAGAATGCTGTTCGCGGGTAACGAATAACACCGTGGTAATTTATTTCTTTCTCTTTGATCGTCGAAAGGACACGTTTTGTTTTTTTTTTTTTATTGGAACAGCTCGCGTCCACGTTGAACGGCTTTCACCGTTTCGCGACAAGCGTTATTTTCGCTGACGCATATCCACGGTCTCTCGTCTTTAATCTTTAATCAACGATATCATTGACTGATCGAAAGATTAATTTATTGTACGACAGATATCCTCGTGGCACGGTCTTCCGTTCCCACTTAAAATAAATTGCTCGAAAATTAAACAAGCTTCTCTTCCATTTTCAGTGAAGAGGATACTCGATGTTTACGCTTCTTTATTAATTTTTTTCGTCGATGTGTACAAGCTTTTTTTTCAAATTATTGTCTACAATCGTATCAACTACTTAGATCGATACTTCAAATTATCTTTGATACAGATGGAGTTAATACTAGAAAACGTTCTATCGAAGGACAATTTGCAGCACTTACGACTTGTGTACACTTTTAGCTAACTGTGGCTATCTTTTTTGTTTCAGACACCCCCTGTTCCCGCTTCTCGCGCTGATCTTCGAGAAGTGTGAGCTGGCGACGTGTACACCACGTGAACCAAGTGTCGCGGGCGGTGACGTGTGCTCGTCAGAGAGCTTCAACGAGGACATTGCTGTCTTCTCCAAACAGGTAAGGATCTCATCGATCGATAGTCAAAATCCACTCACACAGATCTTTTGAAATACCCAACAGAGAATCTGCCATGAAACTAACGTAGCTCCAGTTTTTCAAAATTTTAATTTTCTTTAGCTTTTCAACTTATTTTCATTCTCGTTTTTACGTGTACTTTTTAATTATTGCTACAAATGAATACTTCACTGTGTCCATGTTTACACCTACGAATCGTTACTAGGGGCAAAGTACACTACCGTCCATAAGTCTCACGTGGTGTTTTATAGTAACATTTATAGCTACGTCTCTTAAGCAGATATTCAATATGATTACATTTTTCCTCCTAGAAGCAAGTTTTCCGCTAATACAGGTTGTAAAATGCAAATTAAAAATTAAATTTTATTTCCTTATTTTGTGATTACATACTCATTTAAAATTATTATTGTCCGGAAAAGTTTGCGATGCACATATATTTAAATAAACACGCAATAAATATATTTATAAGCGCGTGAATAAGCATTAGAGATAAACGTGACTAGAATCAAAAAACTTGTGGTGAATATAGCGACAAAAAGTTTGGAATAAGATTACGTCGGATACGGTAGAAATATTAATCGATGGAATTATTGCTTCGAGACGGAGATGGCGACGAGAAGAAAATTCAAGATTGTCCGTGAACTTAAAATATCATTTACATTTCTTCTATAACGTAATGAATTAATAAGCGATAGAATTCATGAGGTATCTACACCTTTCTTCTCTCAGCTATTAATTTTTTAATCTTAGTACGTCTGGTAAATTTATAGTGTTCGTTTTACAATGTTATTTCGTTCGAATTCTATATTTACCCAGCGATGATTTATGGACAGGACTGTACGTTCGCGAAACGTGATAATTAAAGAAATACGTGGACGAGTCGAAGTACCAGGTGCCCTAAAATGTGTCGAATGCGAGGAATTTGATGGCTCATTCCGTCGAGCGACAGGTGGATTATTAACTGTGACAACCGAGGTACTTCGGTAATTAATTTATTACGAGAAAAGAGTATGGAGTATATTTTGCTAAAACTCAAGAACCGACGAAGCGTTTAATCACGTTTAGGAACTAATTACATTCGTATGTCCAAGGGTTGTATTATTGCTGACAAATGGGCAGTTTTATAAATTACTTCGTCCCCAGTAGGCTCATTTTTGACGGTTGAACCGCCATTTAAATAAATCACCGATCAAGTGGCGGCATAAATAATTCTGAGTAACTCGAACTTTCGATATTTACAAAAAACAAATCGCGAACAAGTCTTCCTGGGACACTTCGATAATAAATCGACACATTTCTCTCGTTATAAGTATGCTTCCTTATTTCTTCCGAGGCCTTATGTACTATCGTGGGCCCAAGGATCCTCGTTTGAGAAACCCTGGCGCAGAGAAACGCCGCAGAGCCTTCGAGTATCCTTTCTCACCCCCGCTCTCCGCGTGTCTTCGAGCCTCGTAATTCTATGCGCCTTATTAAGATGCAAATGTCATGTCAATTTCGCAATTCTAACGGACTATCCGTGAATGCGCGTGGTTGTCTCTCGACGTAATGTCGACATGCTCGCGGATAAATAACAGAACGGCCAGGACTAATGACCTAACCCTTTCTCCGTTCGCCATTCGAGACTGGTTCCGTTCTTCGCGTTGTGCACCAAAATAACAAAGATTTCTATCTTTTATATACCTCTTCATCGACACTCTAACGCATTGGGCCCTATAATTAACCCCATTACTCGTAAACTTTTAAGTTACTATCGTTAAAACTGTTATAAAGTACCAAGACACCGTGACGCTATCAAATATTCTCTATACAAGTGCTATAAAAAAAAAGTTACATACGCCATTTTAACTGAGATGTGTAGTTAGACAATAGTACCTCGGTTATTGCACGAGAGTCTACTCCACTGTATGGCGATAAGTAGGTGGAGATACGCCGAGTGAAGCTACTGTGTTTGCAGGAAACCGGGGCTGAAAGTGTGCAATAATCGAGGTACTACTGTACAGCACACGGAAGGGAAACAAATTCCCTTGGTAGGGAATGGAATAGCGAGATAAATGATGGGAGTTTGCGATGCTAGGTCCATGGAGGGTCTGCGAAATTTCCAACCTATTTTCGAATCGAACCTATGACGCAGCAACGTCGAATTAAGACGCGGACCACCTACCTCACCTTATCCTTCCTCGCGCCGGGGCTTAACTCTTATCGTTATCTCGTCGTGGCGTTGGCTCGAAGCAGTTGCTACTGTATTACCGACGATCTATATTTAGAGATTACGATCCGTCGATCGTTTCCCAGCGTCCGTGGTTGCTCGCGAAAAAACACGACACCCGGTTGCTCCTGATAAACACCCGAAGTCGAACAATCGATACGCGGAAACAAAAGAAAACAACGAAGACGCGCAATTTTTACGCCAAGATTAATCGACTTACGAGATACGTGAAAATTAACGTCCGAGAGGATATTTGAAGATATTGGAGAGTATTGTAACATGGGAATTTCGCAATTTATAGCACAGCAATATCGTCACAAGATCGACGTTAGTTCGAATTTTTATTTATTTGGAACGAAATAGTACGCACAACGACACGTGCTGCAAAATTGTAGAAAAATTTACGTTTCGTGGCGATAATACCGCAACTACGCCTGACGATGTCATTTATGACAGGAATAGTTGCAATATTTATGCAAAGATAAACTGACATTGGACTCATATTTTATTTTAGCTACTGAGTGCACACTTTACTCGAATTCTCGAAGGAAATCATTTTTAGATCTGTGTTACTATTCGCAAGATATATAAAAAATGTAATTTCGAGAAAAGTGCTCCAAGTCAGATCTATAAATAATTATGAAAACAAAAAATTTAAACAGAGAACTTCGGTGTATTTTTCTTATTTGGAAAGAAATTTTCATTTAAATTCGATAATAATGAAATTCACGACGAAATCCAGGGGTGGAGAAACAATGTCGAACAATTGGCACGCAGGAGAACAGGCAACTAAGACGAACGCGCAATTTTATGCGAAGATAAACTGCGACACACGGCTATTTGACTTGGCGATATACATGGGTGCCGATACGACGTCCCTCAATCTAAATGTGCTGCATTAGTTTGCATCGACTAACCGCGCAAAGAACCACCGCCAAGGCGACATTTTTATCGTCGGTGCTCGACTTAATCGCCGCGACTTTGTTTCCACGGTCTGACGTTCCTTGTCTTTGCGAAATCGTTCTATCCACACGAGGAAACAACGATTATCCTTTTCACCGGTTAAAATCCAACATTTTTTTCGACGGAACACGGTCACAGGACTCACTGGAGACGAGAATACCCCCCAGATAGAATTTAGATTCGGTAATTGCAATTTTTAAAAAGAATTTTTGCGACACTGTCGTTAATTTAAAAAAAATCAAGTCACAAACTATCCGGACGAATAGTCGTTTCCCCTCCATCTCTATAAAAAGGAGGGATTTGCGTAATCATGAAACCTTCTCCTCGTGTTTATTTTAATAAATTCGCAATTAACTTGTATTTATCGACGTTGATCGAAGAAGTAACGAAGTCCTTCGATCAAAGTCGATAAATACATCGATATTGAATACTCGTACAAAATTACTAATAATGTCATAAAAATGCATTTTACGATCAAAAAGACGGATCGTCGTTGCACAGCGAGTTATCGAATAATTACCAATTTTGTTACAAGCTCGTTAATCTCCGAAGATTTATCGATACACAGTACATTTTATACATGATCGAGCAGAGAAAGCGCTACGGGAATATACTTTTGAAACAAGTTATTCGATTAAGATCTCGAATTGCATAAATTAATGATTAATAGCATCGCTGTCGTAAAAAGGCATTTTATGGACGGAAAGACGGATTTTTCTTACATAGTAAACATTTGTTGGGGGAAATCTTTATGGCTGCGCCGTAGTATACCTACCTGAACGTGCTCCCGAGCGTGGACGGTGAAACGGCGATGTTTTTAAAAGGCCCAAATCGTTCCGCGGCGCAAGGCCCCGCGTATGGGTTCTCCGGTTACCTACGCGTGTCCTTGGGAGGACTTGCCTCAGGTGAGTTACAGGCGAGTGAGAAGTAAAAGAGGAAAAGCAAAACGCGACAAAAGAGTGACGAAGAAAGGGAACGCGAGTCTTCTTCCGGCTCGTTGCTCGCGTCCCCCGGGGAACACGGCCCTGAACGATCTTCTCGAAGTTCCTTGGAACAATTGCACTCAAATTTTATTTCCGGTTCATCGTTTCATAGACGAGACACGTGCTCTTCACAATTATTTGAAGTGCTTTCAGATTTTCCTTTATTTTCTAATAAAATTCTATCGTTTTTGTATATCAAATTGTAAAAACTATTTAAAAGATTGGAAGCGTTAGAGTTTCCACATTTTTCTCCAAGCTCGAAACGTCGGCCATCATTTTTGTGGCCATAAATTTTGCTAAAATATTAATGGGTCGCAGCCCTAGTTTCGCTCAGATGGAGAGGAACGTATCGAAGAGACGCGACTCATTTGGAGCGGTTCGAAATCACTGGTAAGGCCCCCGGGGCCCTTCGAACACATTCCCTCACGAAACGATCGCTCGTGACAACGCATGGGCTGGAATTAGGGAAACCGCAGAATTCTTTGTGGCCCGTCACGCGGTTTTTGGTTTCTCTTCGAAGGAAGAACGTAACGAGATTCTAGACTCCGGTCGTTGGGACTCATTGGGTCCAGATATATTTTATTATTCAAAAACAAGAAGAGTTTCTATACGGAATTTATTATTTCTATCATCTATTTTGATCAACGTAATTTTAAAAATCCTAAACTGTAATTGGGCGATATTGAGTTGCACATTTTCAAGCTCACGCATGGCTGTTTATCGTCTCCGTTCGCGTCGATTCGCCTCGAACATTGCGACCATTCGGTCGAACCGTGTACGTCACACGCATTATCGACGCAATTAATTTCCTTGTCCGTTAACGAATCGCAAGTCGACGATGACACATCGTCCGTACCTCGAGATATCTGCGCCATAGATCGCCTCCAGGGCCGCGAATCCTTCGAAACGCAACGAGGAAGCAGCTGGTGCGTTCGCCGTTGGACGTGTCCCACTAATTCAGAGATTGTACACCGACCCCCGAGCGGATAAACAAATTGTCGAGAGGGGGACAGTCGCTCGCCCCGTGGCGTGTCCCCCCACGTTCGAGGACGGATAATGAATTTTGATATCGAGTCACGAGCATTAGGCGACTCCGAGCATTTATCTCTTGTCTCGTCAGGGACTCGGTTGCTTTTCCACGGCTCCGATGTTCATTTTGTTCGTCGGTCGTCGTCGGCGACCGAGACGCCACAGATTACACGGCCGATTATCAAGAGGATCCTCGCCCACTCGTTCTTTATTTCCCATCGATCTGTCGACACGGTGGTCTAGAACAGGGACGCGCAGAACTCTTATCGTAACACGAATTTCGAATAACGAATAGAAGATACAAAACTGTTTATTCGTTACTCGTCGAACATAAATACGAATTGCGACTATATCTACGCGATTAAAGTCTAATTATTCGATCTGATTTTACGTACGATACAAAGAAAACGGTTCTGTTACGTGTCATTGAAAACATTTCTATACAAGTCCCATTAAAAAGTCCATATTTTTATCAAAACAGATTAGATCTAAGATAATTTTTTCATCGTTCTCTTCTCCGTCAGTCACTTAAATAATTTACTGACAGCCGTGTAGCAATTTTACGTGCTACAAGTAACAATTAAAAGCACGCGTTACGCTAATTAAATGGTTGCAAACGTAACGCGGGCTGTGACGGTCGGTTCTCCAACTAAATTATGAAAGCGTACGCGATACAAATATTTATAAAACAACAAAGGCAGCGAGCGTATGATTATAATTAATTATAATATATGATGATTAAGCGTGGAATGTCTAGACACGGTGAATCCCAGCGATCCGTACCGGGGTACAGAACTTTAGAATCCGGTTCTCTGAAAAGCGGAGGTAAGGGGGGGTTCGTGCACGCACAGCAGCGTGTATGTCTGAAAAGATAAGCAGGTGTCAATCCTCTTGCGGCGGTTTTTGAGGCGTGTCCGCTCGCGTTCGAGCCCTTTTGCACCCCGTCGATGCTCGAAACGCGCATAAGAGCCGCGCGGAGGGCATCGGTGCGACAAAAGGGCAGCGTGCGCGCGCGTACGGGATGCACCGCGTGTAGTTTCGGTTGCGTGCGCGCCGGCGGGCCCTAAGCAGCGCATGCGCGATGCACAGGCGTACCAGTCGTCGCGCATGCGCAGTCTCAGTCGCGGTACGACCACCGTCGAGTCGTGAGAAGCGGCGAACCGTGGTCTTGGGGGTCCCGTGTGGAGGGGGAAGAAGGGGTGCCGCGGAGCCGGTGAAGCGCTGCTCATTTTCTGCCATTGTAAATTGATCTATTCAATGGGGGCCCAGGCATTATCCCCGGTGCGGTCCACGGGATCGTGCGTGCCCTATGGGGCCTCGATACATTCCGCGCGAGCTCCCTTTTTGCGCGTCGCCTGGATGGTTCGGCTTTCGGGCTGGCTGCGACGTAGCAACGCGCGCCGCGGGAAGCGTCCCGCTGGGCCGCGTTGCGCGCGCGCATTGTTGCCTGCCCTTTTTTTTACCCAGGCAGGGATCGCCCGTCCCAGTTTTCGTGCCCACCGGCCAGGACGCTCCGCTGCGAAAATTTCGCTCTCGTCGGCGTCCCGGTGCGCGGCGTTGCGCTCCGTTGCGTTCAAATTAATCGCTCCCGTCCAAAGGAGCATCCCAAGTTTTTCGTGCCGTCCCTCGTACCACGCACAAAAGTGTAAACACGCGACGCTCAACACCGACCGCAAAATCGCTCGCTTCTTCGACCGTTTTGCAAACGAATTTTACATCGTTGCCCAAAGGAATACAAAATTATTCGTCGAACTTTTCCATTTGCAAATAGGACAACTACGAATGGTAATTGCATTACTTGTTCCGACGAACCTGCGTACCTACGTCGAGGCTAATAGATGGTTAAGGTGCCTTGCACGCCACGTCATCGAATTTACTCAGAATTCCCCGCGAGGAATCGATCGTAGGAACTTAAAGTCGACACGAAAGAAAGGAAGAGGATTTTTATTCGTTGGCCGCGAATAAAGTTTGTCCAGATCCAATCGAGGAGGAGCGTAGGTCGCGCTCGAAACTGCCGAAACAGTGTCGACAAGCGCGAAACGTGGGCGTTCGGAAAGCCCTGGCGATCTCAGGACGACGGTTGTCCCGTACTCGGTCCCGTAAAGGCAGCCTGAAAGGAGACGAGCGGGAAACGACGGACGAGGACCCGTCGGGATTTATTGGTGCAATTAGAATGCACCTCCGGGGGCATTAAACCCTTGTAAAACGATGGCCCCCGCACTGACAGCCTGACTAATAGGACCGCGAGACGAGCACGTCCTCCGCGCACGCTACCTGCTTCTCCACCTCGGAGGTGTGGACACCGTTCTCTATGAATTTATGCACCTGGCTGATTTTTTTTCTACTCGAAGAAGTATAGTTAACTCGAACAGGATCCCCGTAGTTGGAGAACGTCGGTCCTTTCGTCGATCCTGGCCGTTTCTCTCAATTCTTCGACCCTTTAACTGCCACGCTCGTCTAAGCTCGAAAATATCGGACACATGAAGTGCTTCGTTAATTCATTTCTGCGTATATTTGAAATATTAATTTATAAAATTTGAAACGATGCCGCTAGGAGTCAATATTCATGTTTTTCACGCTGTAATTGGAACAAATTTTGAGAACATACCTGGACAGGAAAAACCAGCACAGCAGTCGACGTGTTAATTACACAACTGCTGGCCATTCAGACTGAGCGAACATAAGCCATATATGTATTGTATAATTGGGCCGTCACTCATGGAAATTCCGCCGGTACACAGTCAATCAATTATGTAAGAATTCGTATAAATAATTGTGACGGAAAACAAGAAAAATAATTTGTATTTCCTGCTCCGCACAATGCAGGATCCATAACTCTAATTCTTCGTCGATTATTTTATATTGTTGCAAATTCTTACAAAAGGCTCGCTTTCTCGCATCTAAATTGTATTCTGGATTATCAAAATTAAAGATTTTTTTTCAAGTATTCGTAACGCATCTTGATGCAAGAAACGAGTGTTAAACGAAGCATAGCGCATAGAAGCTGAAAGTACGATTATCATAATCGCGATAACGATACCCACGACGTCTCTTTTGTCGGTGCCGAGGCGCGATCGTCGATTTATCCGCGCTAC
Source organism: Colletes latitarsis (assembly GCF_051014445.1). Classification (NCBI taxonomy): domain Eukaryota; kingdom Metazoa; phylum Arthropoda; class Insecta; order Hymenoptera; family Colletidae; genus Colletes; species Colletes latitarsis. Next base: position 23,145,410 of record NC_135147.1, read on the forward strand.
CGGTTTCTCCGCGCAAAAGCTGGCTCGATTGTTCCGAGTCCGATGTTACAAATCTTCGCAGCGCGGAAAAATTTAATAGATTTCCGCTTTATTGTCCGGTTTATTGGTCGCCAGCGAATCGATGCAATTAAAGCCGATTACACAGAATTCCTGCGCGCGGCAGGTTGAACGATCCAGGACGCGATACCGGGGCTATCGATGCTTTGCTAACGGCGTACCGGTCGATTCGGAGCTAATTAACGAAACGAAGCTCGCGCGAGGAAGTTCTGGCTCGTTCTGGCTCGAGCTTATCCCGCGACGGACCGGTTTCACGGCGTTGCTCCTCGTCGACGAATTGTCTGTCCAGCTACGAACGGTTTCTGCGCTTTGTCCGCGTGCTCCTCTCTCACCTGGCCTTTCTTCTGCTCGAGAAATCGGTCAATCGTCATCCTCGGAGTCCGCACGAAATTCCTTCGTCGTAGACCTGCCCTACCCATCCTTTTTGTGACTGTCTGCGCAGAATTAACCATTTGCGGTCGTACCTCAATCTTCATCGAACTTCTAATTGCATAATCTTGCGCGCAATAAAGAAAATTTATTATTACAGTTAAAGAGTTGTAAAGAAACTTGGAATACAAAAATTCCAACGCGTAGAGGCGACGATTCTAAAGGGTTAACGAAATAAAAATGGAGAATTAGGCTATTCGTACAAATTAACGTTAATTCGTGAGCGAATAATAAAATGGACGTAGGTTCGAAGGCCCCTAATTCTCCTGCGGGAGGAAACTTTCGGTTTTCCAATTCGTGACGGTTAAACGGCGGCCATAAACGAAATTTCCTTTTATTACCGGATTAACTCCACCGACTCGTGCGATTCTCGCGCGTCTGTCAGGCCCGTGGCAGCTTTCGTCGGTCTTTACGATCGTTTCGTTGGACAGGTACCAGGAGGGATCTTTGGGAAGTCAAGGTTTCCCAAAGTCAACGAGCGCGTTCGGCCGGGCAGCCAAACTTCTTCGTATCCACGAGGCGGCCAGGTTCGACGGGTCCGTTGTATTGTTTTACAACGCGTGCTTTTCCTCGGCGAAAGTACCGTTCCACAGGGCATATTTCCACGGAACCGATTCCGGGGTTAAGAACGAAGGTGCCGTAAAGTTTACGCGGGATGCAATTCGTTTTACTGCGCGGGGACACCGGGAGACAATCCTTCGTCCCTAGTCCGTCGACCCTGCCACGATTCTCGCCCCCCGACGAGCATTTTACTTTTATTCTTTGGCGTCGCGTCGAATTATGCGCGCCGGGCCCTCCATTTAAGCGGTTAATTTTGTTCCCGAAACTTTTCGAATCGTGTAAATAGGATATATTTTCGGCGCATGAACTCAATCTCGAAAGTCAATAGAAGTCAACCGCCCATATTGGGTCCTCTAAGAAGATTAAAACTGTACACTTAATATTCCCATAAATTTAATACAATCTACTTGACCATCCGCTATGTCGAAGCCACAAACTTTGTACCCAAAAGAACACTGTGAACTTCGAATATTTCCTCTTATTTGGTAAAAATTGGGGCTCCATTGGAGCGAGCAAATACTAAAAATAGCAAATTAATTATTACGGGGCAACAATTTTTCGTCGAATCGTTTTTCGACGATGGCGAGTGATCGAAAATAAAATTTTGCCAACACCGGCGATGGCTGAAGCAACATCGGCGGCCAGCTGCTTCGTATATCTCTCGGCGGGATCGTCGCACACCACGAAGAGCCACGGCGTGCGTGCACGCGACGCTCTGGCCTAAACAGACGCGCCGCGTGCCCGGAACGCGAGAGCATTCTCTAAATATTATCGCACAATATTTTTATCTCCCGCCGGATAAGTTATACCGCGCGGGAATCTCGAAACCCGCGTTGCCTGCGTATCGATATTTATTTTTCTCCCTGGCGAGCATCGCCTAGCGAGTGGATGCCATCATCCACCAGGTCCGACGAATATTACGAGGATTTCCGTTTTATTTTTACGTTACGCGGCTCCGGAATGCTGGCGATCCTCCGCCGAGAAGCCCGGAAGAGACGCCTTCCCGTCAATGGCGCGATCGTCCAAGACGATATTTTCGTTTCATTCACGCTGCGATAAATATATGGACGATCTGGAATATTCAACGACGAGCAGCGTCGCGTTAATAGCGCTCGGCATCGCTTTATACATATGCATGGACTCAATTGGCTGTCACTCGAGGTGCTCCCGTCCTGTCTAGCGTCTAATCAGCGCTCGATAGCTCCGACCACTCGCCACGGAGACCAACTTTCCTCGATCGATGTGGAAAATTCATCTTCCGAAGGAACATGGGAAATCAACGCGCACCACACAATACTATCGAACAGAATTTATCTCAAAGTAAAACATCACTCCGTACAATTGTACAAACTTAACTAAAATCATAATACACCGTTTGAATGTAGAATTAAAGATTTTTGAGGTGGGGTTTCAACGAAACAGCATTTAAAGCACCCGGTTTCCCAGGCGTTTAACTGTTACGAGTCTCTCTCGGTTAGATTCCGACAGTCTCCTTTGGTTTTTGATCCGATGGCGGCGAAAAACGTCGAAATTGTCGTTAACGGTAACAAAGGTCGGCCATGCGCGTGGAAAAAGGAACAACGACTGGTCGAGAGCGAGCAAAACGAGCCACCGGCGAGGCTGCTTACAATTTGTAATCGACGTGGCTACCTGCGCGGCGCTAGGCCGCTTGGGTATCGTCGAAAAAGCACGGTGACAGGACCCTGCAAGAACTAGTCCCCCCCTACGAAGAGTTGACAGTATTTTTGTTCGGCGTACGAGACGCCTTCATTACCCATACACCCGATACGAGCGAGGAACTCCCATTCAGAATTCAGACTCATGAATACGCTCTGGTCCCGTTCTGAGAACTCTTCTGTTTCGCGCAGAGTCGAACCAGCCGCTTCCAACCGAGGATCCGTAATTCGATTTTTGCTTTTGACTCGTTCTTTCGTGGCACATTCTTCTCCCGGGGTGTTTTGGTCGATCATTCGACCAACAAGCTCCGTTCGAATCCATGCAAACTTTATCTCAGATCCAGATTAAAATGTAAGGAAGACACAGAACTTGAATATTTCGCTAATATTATAATCTAAATATTAACGTGTAAATAGAAAATTGCACAATCGTCGAGAAAGGATTGTACGCTTGAATATTTTTCTGCGCCGCGTCTCGAGAAAGCTTGAAACTGGAATTCCATTCTGCTCAGCGCAGCGAATCGCGAGATTCAATTACCGATACATTAATATTGAGAGTGCATTACGTTTTAAAACGCTGCGTTTAACATAGTTGCTGCATAGCTTGCAGTAAATGTTATCGCGAGGAGGTATTGCATAAGTTTTGCCACACAGAAGAAGCGCGAGTCTTGAAATACAAGTTTTCAAAGTATCTCGGCATTATACTTACAAATGGTTAATCTCATAAATAGAATCTAATTCCAGCTTAGTTCACGCGAACAATTTGTTGCTTAAGAAATTCTTACGTCGCGGAAACAGAAGCTGTAAAATTAACTTTCAATTAGCAAAATACGTCGGAATGGGATTGAAAAAATAAAATATACCATTCACTTGGTTAAATAATTGTCGGTGCTTTCATCGATGCTAATTAATGCAAATTAACTTGTTACGAAAGTGTAATCTCCGCGATGGATGCACAATCTATTCGATACAGAATGAATTCTAGCTTTTGACCGAAGACAAAGTACACGTTACTCAGAAACTGCTGTTTGACTCGGTTGCACAGTATTAAATATTAATATTTTTCATAAAACGATTCATGAGATATCGAAAGAAATCACGAAGATCGGCTTCTTAAGATGGCGGCGATTGATCGTTCCCGGTTCTATGGGGCTTTTTGTGCGTTCAGTAGTACGTCTCAATAAACGTCTCCGTTTGAAGGTTTTCCAATTTATTCTTATGGTGGATCGTGGCCTAGGAAGAATTTTAACGATATTCGCCGTTGGCGAACGGGGGTTGCCTAATCAGATGGCACGTTTCGGTGTCGAGAGGGGCATATAATCATCTTGTGGTCGTGGATTCCGCGAGATTAACCACTTTCCATCGGGATTCGTCTTCCGTCTCGTTTTTTCCTCGCTCCTTTTGGCCCCCGTCCTTTCAATAAGAACTCCGTGGGTCCAATTAAGAGCGAGCAACCGGTCGGGCATCGTTCTCCGCGTGCGTTTTGTTTCCATTCTGATCGGCACTACGCGGCGCCATGAAAATGCTTGAGAATCTCCTGCGTCGGTCTCTCTTTCTCCCTTACGATCGTTTCGTCTTCGACGTTGGACTTGCTCGCGCCGTCGAGAGAATTCCATCGCGTTCACCGACGCGTTTCCGTTTCTGTACGTACGAATTGAACAGTGGGGGTCCAATTAAGAGGAAGCACGCGAAGGAAATCGCTTGGAGAAAGACTGGCTGGAACAGCGAACCGTGTGGCCGGCCAGTACGGGGTAGAAATGACGAGACAGCGAGAGAGTCGATGGAGGGATGACCGAGGGAGAAAGAGAGAGACAGGGAGAGACAGTATTCGAGATACGATCGTTCCTATAGTTTTAATACCGCAATTACCACCGAGTCTAATTATCCAAAGCTCTAACCTGCGTGTGTGTGCTCGTTTGTTACAGATCAGACAAGAGAAACCCTACTACATCGCGGATCCGGAGGTGGACTCGTTGGTGAGTATTTTCCTTATTTGCAGTGTCGCGTAGACCACCGATGATAAAAATGTCTTCCCCGTCGTTTTCTTTTCTCCTTTGCCCGCGTCCATCGAGTCGTTTCTTCTTCCGTATGCGAGCACGCTCGCCTCGTTTGCGCCTAATCGTTCAATTTTATCTGGCGATCGCACGCCGGGATACGTACGGACGCGCGCTGCCCACCCGGCGCGTTCGTTTTGAAGAATGACGATGGAAGAAAAGATGCCTCGGATCGCCGCCCCCAGACGGGAAGCGTTTAATTGTCGATGGAAATTACGGGAAGCGGGCACACTGCCTGTAAGAAAATCTAATCGCACACGGGACGCTACAAAGTCACGCGTTTCCTTCCTACCATCGATGGTATTTTTTTCATTTTGATCGAGTCACGCAATTTTCCGAATTTTTACGCTTTGCTATCACCGTTATCCGTTATACCAATTTATGAAAACGAAACAGCATTTAACGCGTCAAATTATTTATTTTTAATCATGAAACAAGTAAAATTCGTTCCACTTTCGACAGGATTTGCGTGCGCAGGATATCAAACGCCAATAATTTAGCTCGTCCCTGTATTTTAACTTAATATTTCCCTTTCCAATTCCACGATTGCTCGAGTCCCGGTGATTTAAACGCGAGTGAACAACAACACGCGTACACCACCATCACGGTAATTAGGCGAAGGAAACTGCAAGAAAGTGCACGTCCGGTGGAAAACGAAACCAGACGAGGCGTTGAAGCTTCCTCTCTTTCGGAGCACGGCGTTTCCTACAAACTACGAGCAATGTTTCTCTCCATCGGGCAAATTTCTAAGTCACTCAACCGTTTTTGAAAGGCTGGAATCTAGAATTCATGCTCTGGACGACGACAGGGTGCCCCGGAACTTTCGTTTTCCTTTCGAGGTCCCCGCGCGCGTTCCCGGTGATTTGAACGCGCGCAGAGGAAACGTATGCAAAACTCCGCGGCGGTAATTAGAGGAGAAAAACGTTCGGGAACTCGGCGCTGCGCCTTTGTTTCCTCGTGGCCGGCCGTGTGGCAGCCATTCTGAATGGCAGACCTTCGAAACACCGGAGGAAGAGATATTTCAAACGACTCTCCGCGTTCTCCGATCGAGATAACGGACAGTGGGCTTTTTAAATAACTCGGGTGTATTCCTCGGCTGGACGCCCGATGCTCCAGCCAGCTCAATGTCGACCTGCCATTATGGATTCCTTCTCGACTTTTGTCCTTGTTACATGGGCCAGTGGCCTTTGCTCGTTTATCGTTTCCTATCCGCTCCGCTCCGAACAATTAGCCATCTTCGTCGCTGGTTCCATCGCTATCGTAGGCAAACCCAGCCCGAGACACTTATAATATATTTCGTTTTTATATTTGTACGATCGTCGTATACGTAATATAACACTCTGCATGCATTCAAGATGGCAGCCTTTTGTATTTCTACGCTTTTCTATTATTTCTACCTGAACATTATGTCCGTGGAATTCTGTACTATCAATTACGTACACTGTCTCATTTACTTTGTCATCTAATGAGACATCTGGACTATTATCTGCTGTTTTTCTGTTACTATCGTTACGTCCCAGCGCGGGATATAAAGTAATTTTACTTTGCATTTTCATCTATTATTACTCTCCACATCCTACATTCGTTCTACTTATATTTTTCGAATTTATTCCGGACTATTTTCTGTACTCGTCAACGAGGTGTTTCAATTTTCGGGGTACTGACTTAACCCAGACCAGCTGCCGTTAGTTTACGCATCATTTGCACGCTAAAAACATTTGTCAACCTTTATATTTTATTTAGTCGCGTTTAGTTCAATAAACTTTCCAGCTATTCTCGAAAATTTCGCAGGTTAGAGTTCCATAATATTCGAGCTGGTTCTCTTTCGTGACGCATGGAGGTCCGCGGGTTCTCTCCGGTCGAAAAGGTTGGCGCGTTCTCGCGAATATCCGGCCGTAATTCAAAATTGGATATATCGAGCGTGTTAATGGTGAACCGGTGTACGGTTCCGCGTACACGGGCTTTTTTTTCGGGGGGGACACGGAGGAACGGGGACGACGGGGATGCATTTCGTTGACGTTGTTCGCATCGTTGGCCTCAATTTTTCAAAATGTCACGCCCGTTATCTGAGCTGTCATGACAGCATCGGTCCGCGCGCAAACATATCCACGCAAGGTGTACCCGGGGCTCGCATCTCGCGCCGCTGTTGTCACAACTGTCGGCCAGTCTCGATCTGCTGGAGGGGGGGAGAAAAAAAGAAAAAAAGGAAATAAAACCGAAACGTACACAGGCGCGCGCGCGCGCATGGACAGGACAAAAAAATTCGACGGAAAAGAATGGAAAAGCCGCGTCGAACACGCGAGGAATATTACGCGTTACCGGATACAACGTTCTAGAAAATACCTAACCCGAGCTGGATGCAATTATGCATCCACGACATTAAGTAAATCTGAGCGCGAATGTTCGACAGCCACCAGACGCGTTGCATCTGAATTTGAAAAATAAACGCGACCAGACGTCGTCGTCGTTCCATGGAAACGCGTCTCGACGATCTCCGTGTGGAATTTTTCATGGAAACTTTTGACGTTCAGCGACTGCATCCTCCGCGCGAAGCCTAGCGTCTTATTTAATACGAGATTTACAAAAAATACATCACTGAATTATTAAATGTTTCGCGTTTTCGAAATTTGATAGTAGCAGCGTTCGAGGAACAAGAGGTTTAGTCATTAAAAGAGAAACGTAATGGCGGATCGAGACTGACACACTAATTACGAGCAATCGTTCTCTATCGGAAGTATAAATTCACAATTTTTGTAGATTATTTTTCTTTTGTGTTGAGTAGATAGTTTCGTGGCTCTTAAAATTAAACGCTCAGACCATAAATGAGTTATTACGACCGGCCATCATTGATCCAATCTCGGTCGCTATCATTACACCTGTTGCTGCGAACGCAATAGCTCAAAAACGTTTCCTCCGATTTGAGTCTGTTTTAAATTCAAATTTCTGTTAATATCGGGGGACAGAATCGATCTCTCTCGAATCCCACGAAACTTCCAAACACTCGAAATCGCAACAGTGCCTTTTGTGAGGAACCCACCGAGTAGAAAACTCGGGTCTTTCCCGCGCTTTTCGATCGACACTCGCAGCTGTCCCGAATTTTCGGGCCCTCCTCAGGCTCCGAGTAGTCGGAGCGTGACGACAGATCGAAGGAAACGTCGCGTCCTTGCAACGTCGAAGACGCTTCCTCGATCACGACTTTTCCATTCCGCGAAATTATCAGCAAAAAGCGTCCGTCGATCGACGGCCATGCGAGCGCCGAGCGGGGACCTCGAGTGCCAGAACGAGTGAGAAGAAAGGCCGGTAGCGGCGAGAGAGGGGAAAAAGGGCCCCGAAGGAAGGGAGAAAGAACCGCTGGCGCGTGGAGAGGGGATAGCCAGAGCAAAAAACCGCGGACGTTACGTGCCTGTTCTTTACGATAGAAGCTCATTGCTCGTAGATTGCGATTTGCCACGGACGTAATGAAGCTACGCCAGGCTTCTGGCGGCGAGCAACGCCGATCCCGCGATTGTGATTTTCGATTCGAGAAGATTCTGCCTCCTCCTCTACCGAACCGCTTGGTTTCTTCGCGCCTCGAGTTCTCCCGACCGTTCGTAAATTCTCTAGCGGATTCGATTCGCGAGTTTTTGCGCACCGCCGGAGGGAATTATTTTTCGAAGAGATTATCGGTAGAGCAACGCCGCTTTCGGCGTCGAGAAAACGGAAAACGAGGAAATCGTGACGCTGGAAATTAATTTTTATTCCCCTTGTTGGCGCGATTCGAATGACACTTGACAAAAGACACGAACTCGTATTTTAATTTTTATGCATTTTGTGAATCATCTCAAATTTTACGATACTTGTTACTCTGAAATTAAAAAGAATTTAGATCAAAAAGCTTTTTGCTCGCGTAGACTACTTTTGAGACCGAGCATGGGAACAGGCAGTCGTTTAATAAACTTATAACTACACGCGTACGTTAGGTGCAAAGTCAAGGTACAGCTGTATCATTAAGGAAGATGAATTCCCACATAGTTCGGCGAGGCTCCGTTTTGGGGCGTGCAGTTTTCTTTCGCCTCTTAATACGCGGCATCTGACGAGATAAATTATGGTTGCATTCTGCATACGTGTGACGAGGAGTCTTCCGTTGGTACCTTTAACCTTCGACAACAACACACAGAACGGGGTCGGAGTTGTTCCACGCCGGAAGAGGCACTTACAATGGCGGACGAGGTAAAACGTGTAGCGAGCTCCTTCTCTCAATTCACCGAAGGTCAAGGGTTTCCTCGGGGTTAAAAGCAACGAGAATCCTCGTTCGCCCTCGGCGAATCTTTTCAACGCGGAGAAAGCTCTTCCTCTATTCTTCGGTGGAATCCGTGTTTTCCGCTGGTATGCGGATCTTATCTTAAACGTTTCAATGGGGACGAAAATATCCCCCGCGTCCTGGAAACCTCTTTTTAAAGCTCTTCCGGTGACATCTAATTTCGTCGGCGCTCCGACCTCGAACCTCTACAAATTGCGAGCGTTTTTTCCTAAAGATTCTAGGCCACTCTTGGCCAATTAAACATTACGAATTCTATATATTAGACAAAAATATTGTATTTGTCGATATTTAAATATCAAAATCTGACGTCTTTCAACGCCTCGAATATTTTTACGCCACCCTCCAGCACAATAGACACCTACGTTCTTCGAGTTTCGGGCCCAGAAATTCTAAGCTAGGCTCGTTTTCCGTTTCCGCGGCATGCTGGGAAAAGTTTAAGCGTTTGCGTGGCGGTGGCACCTCGTGGGCGGACAAAACAGTGTCCCAGGCTTCTTCCACGACGTCGTAAACGAGGAAAGGAAAGACTTGGGCGCGGAAGAGAGCAAAGCAAGCAAACGAGGGTTTACGGGCAGCGTTCTTCAAGGGCCTCCGAACGAAACGGAGATCAGCCCTCGCACACGCGCTTTAATAATATTCCCCATTAGCATAAGCGAGAAATGAGCCAATGAGATGCTAATTGCCGCTCTTGCGTTACGAGAATAATTATTACCGCGAGAGCACTCGACGGGCGGATGTTGCCCGTCGTTCGACGACGTTCTCATGCGGACGGGGTTTAAGGGGGTATTCTCATTTGAAACCTCGTATTTAGGATTTAATATAATCTCGTTATATTAACAGATTTTTAAAGGATCGGTCTGAAAAAATGGATTTCGTCGAGCTCTAAACAACCTCGCGAAAAGAGACTCGGTCCTCAAACGGTGTCATCTTGTTTTAATAAAGAATCGAAAATATCCGCGAAATGAGAAGCAGAAAAATTGCGAAACAAAGGTCACATGTGTCACGTATCGAGCTCTGTTTCATCGATATTTATAATCAGTCGCGCGAGTGTGCATAATTGCGAATGCAGACATAATGAAATATTAATATGCACTCTGACAGAAACAGTTTGTATACGCTCTAATATGCTTGCGATATCGAATATTATTACAAAGATAGTTCGAAACATTTACAATTTTTAAGAGTACCAGAATCAATGGTGGAACCAGTTAAATTAAACAGAACTTATTCGAGCTGGTTTTATTTATTTGAATAAAGTAAGACCGTGCAAGGATGAGATGGACCGACGTCGAACGGAGCTGGAGGATCTTATTTAACCTGTCGCGGTATACTTGGTACACGTATCAAACTCTCCGTGTAAACTAGCCCACAGCTTCGGGTATCCTTGGCTACCAGGGTACCGTTACCGTGTACTCCGCGAGCGGGTTGCGTTTTGTGGGTCTTATTGGGCCCCCAGCTTCGAGGCTGCAACGCGCGTCGTCGTCGTTGGGGGATATCCGTCGGAGTTTATTCATGGAAACGGAGCAGATACGAAACAAAACGAGAGGGTGTAGCTTTACTCGCCGGTGAAAAAGAGGCTTCTAGTGTTTCCTGGCCTACCTGACCTTTCTCTCATCCTGCCGCTCGACCTTTTCGTGCTGCGTACCGCGGACGAATTAATTAACCTGTTCTGCTAATCCTTGCTCCAGTCGGCTCTCTTTGATCACGGATTTTCGTTTGCACAGTATTTTACGTCGATAAATTCTTCCCGGTAGCTCTCGAAGGACGCTGTTAAGTCGCTAAAATGTATTACCTCGCTAATTGATCGCGACAAAACTTCTCGATTATCGAGGGGATTTTTATATTTCATTCTGCTATGAAAATGAAAGGAGCATGAAACACACTGGCATAAACTGTTATACCACAGTTCATAAATAAATAATAGTTAACTTCTTGGCTAGTCCTGTTGAAATTCTAAAGGAACGCTACCCAAGAAATTCCGCAGACTCGACGTAGTTAATAATCGAGAAACGATCGTTACAACGATCATAAAGATTGGCGTTGAAATTAGAAGGCCTGAGAGGTTAAGAATGATGAAAACATTTGCATACCGCTCTAACGAAGACAAAAATTGCCGTACTGGTTGTGCCAATAATAAAACGAAGAATCTTGATTTCTTCGTGCTGGTGGAATAATGTTTACCAAATGCCGCGCACAGTTTCTTTTATGAGTGAATTTTGCAACATCGCGAACGGGGTTGTTCATTATTCACTCGGTGGCCGGAAGTTCCGCCTACAATTTTAGTTGGTCTCGCGAATGATAACTCAATTAATAAATATTCAATCGGAACATCGCGTAACTAATTGATAAGCGTGCCGGTAACGGGTTGCATGAATAAAAGATCCACGCCGAAAATCATCGGTTCTCGTTCAACCTGTCGAGGAATAATTCGAGGCATATTTAACGCGTCGCGATCGAAAATCGTCGTCATCCTCGCGAAATCTTCCCGTCCGTTAACATTCATCGATTACGACAAATCGTTTACCTATAATATATTTTTCCTCCTTTATTCCGTAGTTTGAAATTAATTTTTATTCGACTCTCGGAACCCTCTATCTGGAAACTACGATCTATACGTTCGACGTAGAAAATTGGTGACTGTTATTCGGATATGTGGGTTCCGCTGAGTCACGAAAGCAGAGAAATCGAGCGTCTAAAACGATTCTAACGCGTTTGGACGGCCGTCCAACAGCTTTCGCCAAAAATCCTCACGCCCACGTCGACTATATATTCCCGCTGGCTCGTGTACGCGTTCTCCTGGACGGGTTCGCGAATTAGAAATAAAAAGCTGTCCGCGGGTTCGTAGGAGGCGACTGTTCGACAAGTCGAGAGGAAAAGAAGCAGTTTCAGGGGCGTGGAGGGAGAAGCATGTGTAAAGTATAACGTAACAGAGGGACTGGCGAACGCTGCCACGCTGGTGGTCCATTATACCGGTCTTCTTGGCGACGAGGATCGTGCCTTCTCGCAACTTTGTGACGCAACGCGCCTTCGTACGCCTTGCCAAGATATTCGGGGATTTATATAGATTTTTAATCCCTTCTTTTTATTCAAAATAAAGTCAACCACGATTTCGGGCACGAGGAGACTCGCCACGAATATTTTCTGTTTCCTGATCGGTTCGTTGCAATTGATTATGCATCTAATTCTTTGCAAGCAAGTCCTCTGGCGCGGAAGTAGCGAACAAAAATATTCGTTGCACGATATTTGAACAGCATAAATAAACAACCAGCAGCTGCGTGTAAGTTTAAGAAAAAGTGGACGTCGCCATCGACAAGTTCAGAAACGTACATAACTTATCGATCGCAGGAACGATGCAGTAATTATTTTTCTAATTATTGTCGATAGTTCATTTTTATAGAAGCGTCGTTTACCTTTCTAAACGTATTGGTGTTGCGGCAACAATATTTTGGAGGCTCTAATTTTGGACACGATAAATAAATTTCGATGTTTATGCGCGTCAGCGTTGATTACATTCGATCGCGCGTGTGCTGGTACTTGATAACAGTAGATAAGCGATCGCGGGACGGACCGGCTCGCCAACATATTTTTCCGCCACGTTGTTTACCTTCCTGCAGGTGACGTTGAAAAATGGATTTGCAAGCAGTCGTGAAAAACGCGCTCGGCGTTCCTCGGCCTTAGACGCATGCAAATTCGACCGAGCGCGTGGACAGTTTTTCCGTCCGTCAGAAGTAAAAAATATTCAGCGTGCACAATTTTTTTTTTCTTTCTTTTCACGTATGCGTTATCGATTAAACTTTGCAATCTGCAAGTAATCCGTCGAAAGTATGTAGATATTATTTTAGATACGCTCGTTGCCACTCGAAGAAAGGAATATTATTAATATCGTTGTTATTAGAACACAATTTCTTCGTGTGACTTTCTTTCACCGAGAAAAGTAACTGAAAATTCGTGGACTTTGTTTAAAGTGGCACAATTTTTGAATAAATGCAACAGTTGATTCCCGATGTTAATCGTAGTAATGATACCATCCGTTTGACCGAGTAAATAAGCAAATAAAAGGCTCCAGAGCCGAAACGGAGGCTTTCGTTCAGCGTGCGACGTCCTTAAAAAGCTACGCGACGAAAGAAGTAGCTCGTGTCCCGCGACTCGTCTTTTTTCGGGCCTGTCGCGGTCCTCGTTAAGCCCGTTAATACGACCAAAAATATTTCGAAAAACGCAGGTGCCTGGACGAAAGAGCGCGCGTGCTTGTTATACGTATTCCCGCGCGGTTATCGTAAATCAAGCCCCGATTAACGTAATTGCCGGCTTGGACGGGCAAACGTCGGGACGGTCGTATCTCCGCGGTCTAATCTGTACGAATGTGAAATTGAAAATTTGTCGAATCGACGAAAAAATCGCCTTCCACCCACCGGAATAACACTCCCGCCTCCGCCTCTGACGCTTCGTTCCATCCGGGCAAACTTTTCTCATAGTTTTCAGCGAAGCTCCACTTTTTTTAGTGATTTTAGAAAAAAAACACTATTTCTCTCGAAGGTAATGTCAATATGGGGAGCAATAATAAATGGTCAAATTTGAAGAAATAAATATTGACTGTAATTATTTTATCTCGTCCTTGTATATAGGTGAAATTATATATTTTATTATTTAAGGACCATGCCTCTGGATTTGGTTATTTTATATTGGCAATGTAGTTACTTCAAAGATAAAGTTATTCCACTTGCGTAGAAGGAATTTTATTAATTCATATCGGGAGGTCTCGAATGAGAGTTATTAAAAATGAAATAAATCGAATCTCAGTTAACTTTCCTCGTAACTGGACTCACACCACCTAGCAAAAAAGAGCAATTTAAGCGAAAAATCATTACTAACCGCGAGCACCGTGGCCTTTGCACCTTTCGAAACGAGGAAGATAAATATTTGGGTCAAGATAAATCCTATCTATTCAAATCATTGCTCCGATGTATAATAATGTACTAATTAATCTAAGAATTACTTAGCTCTTTAGGAGCACTAGGGATACTTCTTTTAAATTATCGAACACGTATCATGAAATTATTATTCGCCTACCTAGAGCTCCCAGAGCCGGAACGAAAGTTATCTCTCGAAAAATGCTTGCGGAATTCCTTACGGCTATCTATGTGGCAGCGGTTCTCAACCCCTGTTGCGTGTTTCTTTTCGAGCAAACTCGATCCATCAACGAAAAGCAATTTTTAACAAACAAGCAACGGATCGAAATCCGGTTTATCTTCGTTGGAAAGATCGAAATAAGAGTTTTGGCCGTGTCTGGTAGCTCGCCATCGCCGGTTCTCTTTCTCCTCGTGGACCACCCAGAGTATACGCGTACGCGATAACTTCTTTCCTCGATTTTCTCCTTTTTCCTCGTCTCTGCTTTCTTCCGTCCGTTTCTCTTTTGGAGCCACCGTGGCACCAAAGACCTTTCCTCGTCCTCGGCTGACCTCCTCGTGTTTCTTCCTATATATACGTGCATACCTGCGTTCTTTCTACGCGGGGACGTTAAGGTTGGGTTAGGTTACGAGCCGGGCTAGACCTCTCTCCTTTGGCAGTGACGTTGCGTCGACTCGTCGAGACTATAAATCTCCGGCTATTAAGACGGCAGTCCGCCGTTTTGATGGCCCGTGCCAGGACGCACTATCATCTTAATACTTCGTTACGACGCGCAACAGACCCTTCGGGAGCTGTTCCGTGTCGCGAGCGCGGTCGCCATCTTGAAAGATCTCAGAACTCCTCGTTGGCTCGCTCGGTATTCCGTCGATTTTTGGACCACCGACCACGAACTCACCATCATTTCTTCCATTTATCCCTACGGTCTTCTATTCGTGGCTGGCTCCGGTCGAGTAACTCAATATTCGAGTATTTTGTAAGCCTAGACAGATACCTAATCTAGATTTTTGTTCGTGCGTACCCCGCATCAGCGATTCTCAACCTGGAGTTTACTTAAAAATATCAATTCTATCATTAATACGCATTGTTTGGATTTTGAATGATTAAAATCCTTCAATCCGTCCAGAAGTTACGATTTTTTTAAACATACGCATGAAATTTCGAGGAAACATTTCTGGTCACACAGTATATTTTCGGTAAAGAATTTTTTTCTCGAAAGTACGTAGGATTTCGAAGGTGTGTGTATTCACCAAAAATGATTGTAATTAAGCCCCTCAACCAAAAATAATTTTTCCAGAACGATTTGAAATTTTTTAATCTTGCCGAAAAATTCGTTCACCTACAAGTTATTAACAATTAAATTCTAAAATTTTAAATCGTTCTGGAAAAATTATTTTTGGTTGAGGGGCTTAATTACAATCATTTTTGGTGAATAGACATATCCCCGAAATCCTATCCACTTTCGAGAAAAAAATTCGAGTAAGTGCTGAAAGTTTTGGGTGAAAAAAAAGACTTTCAAATCGTTTTGGAAAAATTATTTTCGGTTGCGGGAGTCAATTACAATCATTTTTGGTCAGTAGACATACCCCCGAAATCTTGCGCATTTTCGAAAAAAAAATTCAATACGGTCGGAACTTTAAACGTTAATAACTGTTTAACGAAGCCTTCATCAACAAATTGGTATTCTTGATTTTCGTCTTATTTTGGCCTCTAGAATCTCCCATTAAAATTTTTCCCAGGGGTGGCCGAACACCCTGTATAAATGTATACAGTTAAAATTTGGTGTACAATTAAGGAGTAGTTTATGCAAGGAACACGAGGAATCGTGTTTTAGGGTAAAGGGAGACTTTGTGAGACGCCAAACGGGTATTTGAAGGACGGGCCAGCTACGGTACATTCGAACATCGTTTTCCTCTGTGTGTACAGGAGAAAAAGGTTGAAGAACCTGCGGTACACGGTAGCCGAGAGCGCTGTGCAAGCAGGGGACGGTTTATCTACGACCCTCCGGCACGTTCGGCGCGCCAAGACACTCGAGGTGACAATATTTAAATATTGTTAAGCTGCGCGATACTTGCCATCGGCAAACACGCCGATTCCACGACCGGTGAGGAGGCTGTTGTACGCTCAACCCGTCGAACATCGCGTTCGAACACAGAACTATGGTTTGCAGGCCAACGCCGTCACACTGTGTTCCAACTTGGAGTGGCAAATACTGGCAAACAAGCGAAACACAAACTTAACCCTTCCATTGACGACCTGGGCACCCATTTCTATATTTTTTTACGTTCTTATTAAAATATTACGAGCCGTCAAACCTTCAAACGTATTCAAACAGAAACGGAGCCAATATTTTTGATGCTTCCATCAACCGATGGAGCATTTCTATACCCCGAAATGCAACCTGCACGATCGTTGAGGCGTTAAAACGTAGTTCAGTCTCAATTTATCGTTGATTGTGGTTCGAAAGAATCGGTTTCCCGATGTCTTTGAATGGGGAAATGGCGTCTCGGAGGAACAGAAGCTGGCCAACAAGCTCGTGATAGGTTATCAGCGAGCTGGCCAGGCCCTGCCGAAACGACAAAGCGAATCGCGTGACACGGTCGGCACACCTCGTTCATCTATATGTGTGCACGAGCGGCGAGTCTAATGAATGGTCGTTAATTGTATCAATTATTAACGAGGGACATCGCGCGGACGCCGCGACGACTCTTATCGATGTCCAGTGATTTACGAGGCGAGACGTCCTCCTGCCGATTGCTCTTCTGCTCTCCACCCTTTCCTCTGCACCCTCCCTCCTCCTTCGCGGTTCTCCTCTTCTCGACGATTCGACTCTCAGCTTCGAATCGCTACCGCTCGACGTTCGACCGCTTCATTATCGGTCGTGCCTCGTGTTGCGTTCGCGTCGAAAATACCGCGCGACGCCTCGCCACCGGCGTCGTACTCCCCCACCCAAGGCTACCGTGGTAATTAATTTCCAACCAGCCGATACCTTGGCCCACTGTCACGATCACGTGTGACTTATTCATTGGCCATTTGCTCGCACCTTATCGGCAACTTTTTCTTCGAACGTCGCGTATCGCGAAGCATCCGCCATTTATGTTTGCAGATTCGCGCTATTCTGGCTCGAAAGGAACGATTCCTCGCGAGCTTCGGGCTTAAAAACTGCTATTTTCTTTATTTCACAACGGTGTTCAGAGGTTTTAAGATGCTGGACTTTTTTTTAGGGAATGTTAGAAATGAATTTGAATTTTTGGTAGGGGTTGCAATCGATGTCTTCGTCGAATGTTTTTTCTACAATTTTAGGACTTTAAAATTGCTTCTTCGATGTGCTATGCACAATAACAAAAACAAAGAAATGATTCCATTAATACTTGAAAGAATTCGTCCATCCCCTAGGCCATTTATTTTAAAAGAAAAATGGAGTAAAAATCTTCACCGATATCTAAGAAAACAACGCCCAAAAATTTATTTGTAGTTGTTCGTTCGAGTATTTCCAAGTTTCTTTGCCCACCGTTGCAAAAATTTCTCTAACGTCCTCGGTAAGTCTATTTCTTGTATGCGAATAACGATTTCGAAGGCTGCAATCGGAATGGAGGAGTTCTGCACTTGGATCTTGTACGTTTGTGCGCGAGAGCGATTCAATTAGCGGCGGTCGATGGCTCGTTTATCGGTTACAATTATTAAATCATCGGCGTTCCTTGCCGTTGGCCGCTCGACAGGAGGCGGTTGCCGTAATTTATTTCGCTTCTTTCGCCTCGCGCGCCAGTTATCCATATTTCTATTTAGTATCACATCGGTCCGCGCCGCGTCACCCGGAGATTTACGACGTCGTAGATCCTCGGTCGGCTGGAAATTCTGCCGAGTATCGGCTCCCCGAGTCGGGCTTCTTTTCCTCCCGTTCCCGTCTTCTTCGGACCTTTTACACCCACGCTGCTGCTCCTAAGTATGTGCCTTTTCCCTTCGATTTTTATTCCCTTTTTTTTTTCTCTTTTATTTCACAAACGCGCGACCAGGTTCTCGAAACGATCAACCGGCAACCGTCGTTGACGACTCGCGCTCCGGTCAATTGTTCCGTGACCTTACGTGATTCATTTACTCGGAACAATTGATATCGATAGCGATCTCCGCGCAAGCGGGTGTTCTCTGTAGTCGCGAAACATTTTCGCGTAGTTTCGAAAATTTTGGCAAAATTGTCTTGGGGTCTAGCAACCGTTTGTTACGATTCGAACCAATCGTTAATTCGTATCGAATGTGTTTTGTTTATTTTCTTCCATCGAAGCACCTAGCACTGTTTACCAGCTAAATGTATTATGTTAGATTATACGCGCTTCGAGGAGAAGTCGTTTAATGTAACAGAACAAATCCACACTTTAACGTACTTTGTCGGAGATGCTGGAAGATGACGGACTTCATTGGCGCAGATTAACGAGCGTCGTTGTCGCGATATGTAATTTGCGACCGAGCCTCTGGGGACGTGTTTTAATTAGATTGACGCGTCGCGCTGGTAATTTGCAGCGTAACGCAATAGCAGTTTGCGAGTTTCAATTTTCCAAGATGCCCAGCTGAATAATTTCGTTGCATCTTGATTTTTTTACTCGACCCACGGAATAAACGACTTCAAAATTTCTGAACATCGGCTCTACCGAACAATTCACATTATAAAATACTGTTATTTGATATTAAATTGTTTTATTCGTGCCTAATAAATGTAATTGAATTTAAAAAATTACCAAGATATTTACTGCCTCAATTCTAGCATGAAAGTTCGTTTAAATGTAAATTTGAACATTTTAGATTACTTTGAAGGCTCTTAGTGTCGATCGTTTAATTTATATCACTCGTTTGGAACTTTGAAGCCATTGGGCAGTGATCCTGTAATTATTTCGAGTAGCGTGTCTAATTTTAAAGTCTCGCGATTCGCCTCGTTCTCTTCAATTCGGACAAATTAGTTGGCATTGAACGCGTACACTGGCCGCCAGAATCTCTTGTGAAACGTTTACTCTTCGACGTTTTTCAGGACGTCTGTTACGAATATCAATAAACACACTGAGTGGTATAACAAATATTGTGTATAAATATTAAAGAAAAAAAGAAACATATTATGCTGTTGGGAGACATTTTTTTACCTAATTGTAATTCTTTAAATTACGATGCTCTTAAGTCGAGCAGTTTCTTTACACGTTCAGCTCGGAACGTAAACACAGAGTCACGGTAGCGTAACGCGCGTTAACGAATCCGATTAGAAAAAGCTGGCATCTCCTCACAATCGGTGTTAATCGGTTTCGAGACCGCGTCCAGAGTTTCCATCGGCGGACGCTTGAAAATTTCCCGAAGACACGCAAGCGGGAAGTACGCGGCGACGAAGTGAAAACACGACGACGGGTAGGCAGAAGCGGAGAGAGAGAGAGAGAGGCAAAAACTGGCGAAATCAGTGTCCGTGAATCGCCGGGGCCCCCGACATGGCGCTCATTTACGCGCATACGCGCGCATACTTTATCTCGAGCATGCATCGAATACGCGAGCGCATCGAGTTCAGGGCGCTCGAGCAGAAACCCGCGTCTGTGAAAGGAGGAGGAGGAAAACCGGCGAGAAGAGGACCCAGCGACGCGATCGGGGCGGGCCGCGTCGCCGGGCGTCGCTTCCGACCGCGTCGTCCCTGCCCGCAGGCTTATAAATAACACCATCTCCCCGTTTCTTCGCGCGTTTCGCAGTTTTTCTCTTCCTCGGTCGCTCCTCCGCGGAGGGTGCCCGCCAGCGAGCCTAATTAATATCACGTGATGAGCGATCGCGGCAAAACCTAGCGACTCGAACGATCCCGCGGGATGCTAGCGATGGGACCGAGACGTAAAAACCTTTTTGCCGCTCGATCAGCTGACTGAGAACTTTAATCATTTCTATCTAACGTTGCACAACTCTTTTATGTGTCTGAAATTTGCTCGTTTCACAAACACACAGACTTTGAACCGGTACGGAGCATTGGAGTGGCGCTATCTGGCGCCAAGAATGCACGTTTCGCCATCGAGAACACTGACCGCGGGTTTAAGATTTATTCACGCAATAGTGACTACAGATTTCCGCGAATCGAGTAGCCTATGCTTGCCGTCTATGTATGAGAAATGATCGACCAAAGTTTCATTAGGATCCGTAGAAGGGAGCAGGAGCTACAGGAAAGTAACAAACGCACAGATATATTGAAGTATCAACGTTGTTGGTCCCATCGCTACCGAGAGGGTATCGCCGTGACGGGGGGAGGGGGACGGCGAGAGTATAGAGGAGATATTGTGCTCGGAGGTCGAAGATCGCGTCGACGAATTTCGACGCCGAAAAGTGGTCGGATCGCGTCGGGAGAGTGCGAGAGGCTGCGAGAGAGCGTGTCGCGTCCGCGATTGCATTCGATTAGCAAAGAGTCCCGCGGTCAGTGAAACGGAGAGGGAAACGCGGAGGATCGAGTAGGCAGAGGAGTAGATAACGGAACGGGTCCGAGAGAAACGGAGCAGCCGCGGCTGGTCGAGCAACAAAACCGCCCGGGGATATAGAGGACACATTGTGCGCGGAGGCCGACGAAGAGAGAGCAGAGAAACACGTCGTGGCGAATCGACTCTCGCACCATCTCGTCAACGAGCACTCGGGGGCTGCGTGTTGTGTGTTCGTTACTGGCCCCGATACCATCTTCTCTTTTTCTCTTTCTTCTCGCTTCCCAGCGGCGTGCCTGCGCCGGTCTTCTCTTTTTTTTACCTTGTTCCCTCGACATCGCCGCCCTTCTTTCGCCCGTCGACGACGACGCCGGACCAGCGAAGTGTCGAAGACCCGATTCCCCGGCTATGCGACGCCTTCTTGCGAGCCGTTACCAGGGAACGACTGTTCCGTCGCGTAGGACGCGTCGAACAATCGTGGCTCTGATCGCTGTGGGCAGTATGTCCCCCCCTTCTTCTCGAACGACTATTTTTTACCCCGAATTCGAGCGATAAAACCATCCCTTTTCGATATTTATGATTACATAATGCGAGAAACGACCGCTCCGTCGTGAAACACGCGTCGAATAATCGCGGGTCCGATAACCGTCGAAAGTAAGCTGACCCCGCTTTCAAGCGACGATATTTCACCCCGGATTCAAGCGATAAAATCATCCCTTTTCGATATTTATGATTATCTAGTGCGAGCAACAACTGTTCTATCGTACAGCATGTGTCACATAATCACAGTTCCGGTAGCCGTAGAAAGTAAGGTGAGCCCGCTTTCAAGTGACACTTTTTTACCCCGGATTCAAGTTACGAAATCATCCCTTCTCGATATTTACGATTACGTACTCGAGCGTTCCTTCGCGCAAGATGCGTCGAATAAGTGTTTCTGATTGCTATAAGAAATACACGCTTCCCGCTTTCTCGCGACTATTTTTTACCCCGGGTTCAAGCGACGGTATCATTCCTTTCCACTATTTACGTTTACGTAACGACGAGCGTCGACCGGGAGTAGCCGTGGAAGAGCGAAAACGAGTATCGTTCGTCGAGTTTCTCGCATAACAGAAAATTAGAAGACGTTTGGATACTGCGGGACAAGATCGTTGTCGTTCCCCTAAAACGGTTCGTGCATTTAATTACATCGATCCGATCCCGTTCGGGTCCAGATCGGCCACGATCAACAGTTTCGCGCGCAACGGTGCCCCGGGGCGAATCCGAACCCGATTTTACAACCCCGCGGTGCCAGTTTAACGCGATATTTACGAGACGCGTAATCGGGCCGCGCGCTCTGGCACTTTTCACTTCGTTATCCGGCTGCCTACGTTCAACCGCGACTTCTTTATTGTCGGGCAGGTCTCTTTTGTCTGGGGGCTTCGACGATACCGTGGCGGTTTCGCTTCGAAAGCACTTGGCTCTTCTAATTATATCCGTCTTTGTTTTCCAAAGAGTGTGTTGAAATCGTTTGATGCTGGCGAGCGTTGACGTCCTCTTTGAGGGCTCTGTCGCGGTTATTCCGATAGTTCCTATGGCGGTTTCTTCCTTGGAGCAATTTCTTGGAACTGGGATGCTCCTCATCGGAGAATTTCTGTCCCATTTTAACTTCGACATCTTCCTAAAAACTCTGTCACAGTCATTGCTCCGTGACTCTACTTCTCAATATTTTTGCGATCATTTTGTAACTTCATCCTGAAGACTCTAACCCAAGACTTCGCGGGTCGACGCCATTCTCTAGGACCTTCTGCGTTTACTCTATTCCTAGTTCCCAAAGTTTTCGCCTCGAGAGTCTCGAATCCTTCGCGTCAGAGGTCACGCACCTCGCGTTCGACGAACCAGGCACACAGTTCTTTCCATTAGAGGCTGATTGCGAATCGTCGGTATCGCGACGCGGGGCATCGAAATGCACTCGGTGGACGGCGATACCCGGCGTGTCAGTCGCACGCCGATGGCCAGCGACCTCCAGGTCGTTCCGTGCGTGGCGTGTTCGTGTTCGCGTCCGCCGAAAGCGATGGAAAGAGAAGTCCAGGAGGCGGGAGGCGATGGGACCGGGTTTCGTTGAGTCGCTATCTGAGGGAGCACTCATCGCGGTCGCTTCGTTATCGGTCCCGCGGCATCATAATGGACCATAATTGCATAAATATAATGTTAATTAACAATTAAGATTGCTGCTTTGCCTAATTGAATCGCCGCTTCGGCTACCACCGGGCCCCCGTTCCTGGGACCGACAGGGCCCCGTTTCGCGAGTCGTGGGAGGGGTGGACGGACGGAGGTGGATTTAAACGTTACCGCGTATCGGAAAATTATGCCGATGACCCTAGAGTGGCTCCAAAGTATGTCCCGGTGCTCTCGTCGACGACAGACGTGGACTTTCTACGCGTATCGACAGTTAATATGATTGAAATACAGCGAGCCAAATGTGCACTTTAAATGTTCGTTATGTTTCATATTTTACGACGGTATAATATCGTGATTATGGAATTTACTCGATATACATTGAAAGAAAGTTGCGAGGTCTATCGTACTCTGCTAATTACCACCGAGCAATTCAACGTAGCAAGTAGACTTGCTTACAATATCAGAATGACTCGTCTGATCGCTCGAGCATTTGAGATCATTCGGATAATTTAATCGTTTTTGTACGTAATGTTATTTATTCTTCGTTTTAGTGCAGAACTATACTGATAAGTCGAGCACTTTCTGGTAGTGAGCAGTTACATTTGCAAGTAACTGTGCCTTGTTTCTCTTAAGTAGTATCGGATGATACCTAATAGCTGGATATAGATCATAGGCCTTGACGATCGTCTAATCATCCGGTCTCCGACTCGGCCAATCACTTCTCCGCGCTAAAACCAGTACCTCAGGAAATCTTATTAAGTTTATTTATACATAAATGCTTCCCAGTTAATTTGTTCGCTCCAGAATGCTCTCTTCCCGGTATTTTTCATCGAAATTACTCGTATACTATTATTATAATTTTTAGATCGCTATATAAAATTCCACTTGTTTGAAGTAAAATTAGAATATTCTATATAATTTCAATTACAGAAAGTTCTAGATATCTAGGCCTCTTCGTACGAGATAAAAGAATATTATTAACCGTTACGTCTTAATGCGTGTAACATACTTGTGTATATGGCATTCAAATAATACTAAGCTCCTCATTGAAATTCAGGGCAATTAAGCTTCTTGTATATTTCACTTAATGACACGGTGACGTTTGAAAAACAGGAAAGATTCTCAATATCACGCATGGAGTACGTAGAAGTACAAGGAGCATAAACAGACCGAAATGAACGATGCAAAAAGATTAATAAACGATGCGTCGGTAGCTATATTAGTATCTTGATAGATCACGGTACGAAAGACATCGACGACGATATTTAGAACCAATAAAACTCCAAAAAGATTTAATGCTATGTCGAGCGATGTTCACGATTCGATCCTTTTTGCTCGTAAACTGCGTTTTCGCGACAGTCATGCTACTAATGATCGGTTTATGCGATACGAAGTTTCGATCGATAGCGATGTAACTGTTACCAAAACATTGCATCTGAATTTCATCCAGCTTCCTGATACGCATCGCTGCGCTATCAGAAATATTTATCGTTTCTTTGCACGGTAAATAAAATATACAAGGCAGAAGAAAAATAAAATATAGAAGCGTGCAAGGAAAGGAGAGACGGTTAAAAGCTATTCCAAACTTAATTAAATATTTGGGTACCAGCCAGGTGTAATTTCTCTAGAACGTTGCATAATTTGATTAAAATTCCGCCATAATTGCTTTCGTTAAGAGTTTTTAACTTTGTTCCGAGCGTCGCATGAACTTGACGCGTCCAGAGTTCTTGCCATTATGCTCCAGAATGCCAAGTATTCTCACAATAGAGTTTCGAACGGGTAAACTAGGTTTATACTAAGTTTATGACAATAGTAATATTCGAGCATACTTCGATTTACGATTTTAGGAAAATTCTTTTTATCGCTAAACAATTGTTTACCGTACGAAATCCTTTGGAAGACTTCTTCGATGCTTCGAATTCCATTTAGGACAATCACCGCGGTGTCCCAATTTACGAACGCTTCCTCGAAACGTTCGAACCGATGTCTGGCGGTCGTTGAACCGGTACATTGATCCACTCGTGGACGCAATTAGCGGGATGCAGATGCAATAATAATTAATTCCCGTTAATCCCCGCGGAGCGAGCCGAGCAGCTTTTCGAAGAAACAAATGGCGGCTGGGTCCGATACGTCGTCGAATCCTCGTCGCGGGGGGATCGTCGTTGTCCTTGCCGACGATGCAACAGCGTCCGCTGTCCGTTGTCCGCCTTCGTGTTCCTCCCGCCTCCCCCACCGTCCCTTCGTTCCCCGTTTGTGCGTCCGTCCTGCCGAACGAATTTCATTCGATTTCTTTTTCTCGTTTCAGATGGTCCAGGCGATCCAGGTCCTCCGGTTTCACCTCCTCGAGCTCGAAAAGGTGAGTAACTTTCACGATTCCTGGCCGTTTCATCCTCGAGCTACGTAAATCGATCCGGCGATTCCGCGTCCGACCATGAATGTCGAGTTCATTAATAAGTTAACCGTGTTATTCTGGGATCGTTTGATTGCCTCATGAATTAATCATCGCCCGCGACTACGAGGCGAAATTATTCTAATATCGTGCCGGGAATAAAATAAGCGCAATAGAGACACGTTACGCCGGGTAAATTTGAGGAATTATTTATGATACACCTGTACGGAGGCATGCAAAAAGAGTCCGCTTCGTTATTACGTTATCGATCGGTTGTCCGTATCGATGATTGGATTTATGATATATATGCAAAACTGAAGTACCCAGTGGTTTCGAGAAAGCGTCGAGGAGAACCGATCCGGAGGATTCCATCGATTACACCCGGTAACAAGTTAATTCGAATTTGCGAATTCGAGCAATTACGATTAAAAATCAACAGTCCCGGAGTGGTAGAATATTTAAAAATTTATTTTTCGACGTACCGTCGCAACTTCATGTTTTCTCGTACACGGACAAGAATGTTTCCCGTCTCCGCGTAGACGCGGACGATCCATTACCGCCTTTGATCGTCGACTTTCAACGTTTACCTCTCGTGCACCGAGTGTCAGCGAGTGGCATATTCTCGCGTTCGCTCCAATTGTTGGGGATTACCGTCGTCGCGGTAGATAAGCCGTCCGTAACGCTTGAAAAACAACTGTTACGAGCCGGAGTGCAATTTTCCGTAATTGTAGTGAAAGCTCGGCACCACCCGTCGCCGTTGTCGTCGTCTATGGTATACCTTGGCGTCCGACTCGAGTCGAGTTCTAGCGTAAGTGGCGTCATTTAGCTGTCCAATGGCCGGCCAGGCGGACAGACACGTTGCCTCGAAGTTGCCAGCACGGGATCGGCCATTTCTACCCGGCCTGGGATCGCTATTTTTCCCTACTTTTCCTCCCTACGCCCCGACGATCTGAAACTCGCATTCTTGAGAAACTCTAGTCGTTCCTTTAGAAAAGATAACAAAGTTTTCTGATATTAAAAATACCTGCCCTCGGGGTATCCAATCCTAGCCTTCGCAAAGGTATTTGTAGATAAATATTTCCGTGTCAATATTAAGTAATTATATCAATAGATGTATCATCGATAAAAATATGACCCGCCACGGATGACCTTTGAACCCCGATCTACCCTACGCGTCGAAGAACCTCTAAACGAATGCACTTGTTCCGTTTCGCGGTTTAATCGAACAGGAGTCGGGATTAATTGAAGACCACCGGTTCCCGGTTTGGTATTCGGCGCGCGTTCTCGCGGGTATTTCAGGAGCACGACGGATAAATATTGCATTAGAAGGGCCACTGGTTTCGGGGGCCGTTTTTCCCGTTGGCTAACGATTGATAACCGTTCGACAAGTAAAGTGGAGGGCATCGTGAGTTTTCGAGGGTCTCTTTGCGCGGCCGCAGAATACCGGGGCGGGCCTGGTTTTTGCGGCGATATTTTATCATACGAAATAGCGGACATCCATCGCATTTCCATCGAAATGGCAGCTGACGCGGCGGCAGCCATTGGCTCGGGGAGACGCTGCCCCTCGCCAGCTACCTCTTGCAGGGGCCCGTCTCGATCGCCTCCTCGATCCTGCAATTTTATAGCAATTTTCCTCGTTCGACCCCCTCCGGGGTCTTTATAATAATGTAACTGACTACATTATTATAAAGGCCCTGTTTTTCGACTTACCTGCTCGGGATCGTCGTGCACCCCTTATCGAGCGACGTTTTTAACGTCTCGTCGTCGCTTCCCACGCGAACGGGCCCTTTCAATTTGTCAGACGAACCGTTGCAACGACAACTTTTACTCCTCCTTACTGTTCAAGTTTAAAGAGAGTTACGTAAACTCTCGTAACTAAATCAATTTCGTTTCCCCGACGAGCCTCGCAGAGATTTTGTTTTATCGAGTTCTCTATTCATCGCGTTATACGACAGTGAAATAATGTCTCGGAAATGAAAGATTCGTACGATCGATGACGGTCGTTCCATCGTGGGCGGGAAGGATGGGGAGATACGTCAAAGTTTATTCGATCGGAAAAACGACACCTTGGAGAGTGACGTAATCTCTGACGATAGCAAATACAGCCGTACACTCGTCTAAACGACGAGAAACTCTACCGTTATTTGCGGTGCATGAATAATATAGCGAGAGGAAATTGGCAAAGGGAAACAGATTACCAACGTCGAAGTCACTTTGGCACACGTGGACATTAAAGTAAACATAAAGTAGCGAGTGAACTCGATCGACTTTTGCCGTCCTTATCGCTGTCAGGCGACATTGATGCACGTTAAACGCTGATACCAGCTGGATGCCCAACGAAATTGAAGCATCTAACTCTAATTCAGAATTGCAATCTTCAAAATTAGAATTCACTGTCCTCCAATCTTCGGTATTGGAATTCACTCAATCCCAATCCTTCGCTTAGAATCTTCGTTACCTTCGTTTCGTTGCAACCTCCAGAATTAGAACTTCTACTTAGAATGTTCGGTTGCAATTGGGACTCGTCGCTGTGCAACCCTCAAAATTAGGTTTTAGTTCGTAGCAATCTTCCATTCGGAACTTTCTCACTTCACACCATTCTAATTTCCTATTTGGAATTAGTTCTACTTGCAACTTCTAGAATCCAAATCCGCCCTATTTTAACCATCTACTTCAAAATTGGGATTCATCGCCTTGCAACCTTTAAAATTGGGATTTATCGCCTCGCAATCTTCGGAACGAGGACTCACCGTCTTGCAATTTTCGCTGAAGGGATTCTCTTAATCGCTTCGAGTCTTCTTGCTTTCGCCCCGTAGCTATTTTCTATCTGCACCCTTCAATTAGAATAACGTTGGGATCTTCTACTAGTAACCGTTCGATTCGGAATTAGGATTTTTTACATTTTTAGGAGCTTTGGCTGCGAAAAATAGCTTCGAGTGGGCGTAGCGAGCTCGATGGCGTGGCGTTAGGATCGAGATCCACCCGGCGTACGATCGTTTTTCCCTCCGTGGGCCGCCGATCGTCCGATTCCGCGGTCGATTTATTTCGGCGAGATCGTCACCGCGATATCGAAGGTTCTCGAAAAGCCGCGACAAAACCTGGCCGCAATTTGGCACGGCGTGAGCCGCGCTGGCATCGACGGTAATGAAGATTGAAACGTTCCCCGGTCCCTGGGGCCCCCGGAGACGGAGCCGAGCCGAGACGAGACAAGACGCGAGCGAGCAAAGCGGAATGCAGCGAACGCGCGATGAAGAAGATTCCATAAATATCTGCACTCGGAGCGGCGATGGAGAGAGATGGCGTGATGATCGGAGGCAGAGGGCAACGGCGGAAGAGAAGGAGGAACGCATAAAGAGGGACAGAGAAGGACCAATGGGGGGAGAGGCATGGTAGCCCGCGGTGCTGCGCTTCGTGCATTTAACATTTTCGAGCCAATCGCGTATTAGCATAATTACGTTTTGCAGGGGCCCGGTGCGCGGAAGGAAGGGCCTTTCGTCTCTTTCTCTCTTTTCGTTTACCTTCTGCCGTCCTCAGGCCCCCGTACCCCCACCTTTGCTCCGTCCGTTTCTCGTTCCACGTCGGTCTTTTCTGAGTTGCAGCGTACCTTGGCATCTTTGTCTCTTGCTCCTACCTTCCTCTCTCTCTCTTCCTCTCGCTCCTTCTCTCTCTCCTTTCGACCTGCACTCGTGGCAACGTGTACACGCCATCACCGGTTAGAGAGCGGTAAATTTCTTATGGGGTATTATGGCGCACAGTGCATACCAACGGGATTCATACCGGCGCAACACGCGGACAAACCCTCCCCCTCCGAGCCTCCGGGAACTGGTTCTAACTTATACCTAGCCGTCTCTGCTAGGGACATCCGCGTGCTTCCTCCCTGTCGTTTGGCGGACCTCGGTTTTGCATACGTCTTTGAGAGGCAGGACATCCGGGTAGGGTTGATCGTTCGTGGGTCTTTCGCGGAGCAGTAGCCATTTTTCAACGCTAGACCCACCGAAGGGAGCCATCGACCCGGTTAACCCAAGGTTTTGATACTTTGTCAACGCTCTTGCTTGTCTCAGCTCTTCAGAATTGTCATTCGATACTTCAGAATCAAGATTGTACTCCATTGACACATTCTACTTGAAACTAGCCCCACTTGCTACCTTCGTAATTAAGATTCGTTGCATTGCAACCCCCAAGATTCTCTAATTACAATCCTTCAAAGCAATGATTTGCAAGCGTCAGCCATTTTTGAGTAGAATTTCTCTTCGTTCCGAGTAACTCGTTCTCTTTTGGATTCATTGTATCGCAGTCTGCAGGAATCTAGTTGGAATCCCCAAACCCGATGACCCTCGAAAGGTTAAGAAGGAGCTCCAGGTACAGCTTCAGCTCCCGTGGCAAGCGTCTGGGGTCGCCAGAGGCAAGATGTCATCGGGCGTTCGGGAGAGGGAAGGAAACGAGAAATCGTTTGTACGTACACACCCGGTATATGGGTATCCTGTGCGTGCCGTAAGGGGTGGTCAGGTTGTGAATCAGGCCACGGGAGAGGAACCGAGACAGACACCCCGAAACCTTCATTACCTTCGGCTTCAAAGGAGCCCATTGTGCCGTAAATGGGGTTCGCTCCGCGCTCCTTTTTTTCTCTCCTCGGTTCGTACGTACCCCGGATCCGTTCCATTCTTCGCCGTTTGCCTTTCCGAGAGCCCGTCAACAGAGGGAGGAAGGCGCGGTGCAAGGAGGGCAGGCCGCAGGGGGAGGAGAGACACTTGCTCGCTCGTTCCTTCGTTTACGTAAATTCTCGAGTAATTTCGGGGCCGGAATGAAAGGGGACCTCTGGCGGTGGTATAATGTCGCCTCGTGCGGAACCTCCCCTCGATCGAGGGGGAGGAGAAAGGCGGCGGAGAAAGGAAGACGGGACAACGGGGGCCGTTTAAGAAGTCTTTGAATTCGAGAACTCGTTTCCAGCGTGGCCCCGCGGCCGTTCTCGACGAGCTTCCCCGTGCACAGTCAACCGGAGCTCCTTTCGGTATCGAAGAAATCGAAATTTACCACGCTGCCCGCTTTCAAGTGACAAAATCGGGATCGTTCGTTCAATACTGGCGTGGGTCGCGCATTTTGTTCAGGCTTATAGCGATTAATTGCATCGTGTCGACGTAAACAGTGGTGGGGATAATTCTATTGCATGAATCCGGGGTAGAAAGTGTTGCTTGAAAGCGGGGTGAGTTGCTATTTTTTCTCCAAGATAGAGATAAATCGGTACAGATAGTATGTTCACGCTAATTGTCACTTGAAAGCGGGCATTGCCTTACCCCCGTTTCGAGTAGAGGAACAACAGTGTCTGCGATGGAACGGGTTTGCGAGGATAGTTCCGAACGGGGCACTTGGTGAAATCCCGGCGACAATTTCTCTTCTCCGCGCGCGTACAAACCGACACCCCCGTCCGCGGAGCTTGTTAAATCGGCCATAAAATGGGAATAATCTCGAGTTACAGGCGACAGCGTCGCCGGTGTCGCACAGCCATTGAGTTTCTTCTGGCGCTTGTACACAGCCGGAGCCCACCTTCCGGTAATGGCGTTGCCTCTGGTGTCGCATGTACCCCGCGGGAACACGAGAAGCGTTCGCGGGGACGTAATGAAAGCGATACCCCATCGCGCGGCGATCCTCGATGCTTTTATTTCGGGACCGTTCGAGAAAATTTACGTCCGCCTCGCTCGTGGAAATTAAATACTCGCGTGGATAATTCCGCTGATAGCGGGGCTTTCTCCTCCGCCTGACCAGTGTTTCTCAATCTTTCTCCAGAAAACCTGGTTAACCTGATACTCCTGCAAATGTTGTAAATGACCGGGAATATATCAGTTTTTCAATAATATTAATGTAAAGTAAATTATCGGCGCAAAAAGCTTCATAGACGAAATATTATTTCTTCACCAAACTACTTGCAACGTACGCAAAACTATTTTACAATTTCCACTGGCCCAAGAAGTGAAGAAAGGGCCCAGTCTCACCGGTTGGGACGCAATTCCGCCAAGAAACCCACACGTGAGTGGGTCGCGGTGTTCCCGCTTTGAGAAAGGCTGCGCCAAGGAGAAGGCGAGCCACGATCCCGCTGGAAACGGCGATCCTTTGAGACACTCGATATTTTCCGTGCCCCCACAAAGCTTTCCCCTCGTCCCCCCGTGCTGGCAGCGCGTTCCCCGTATCAGAAAATCCGAGACGGTGGTCCCGGATGAATTAGATACCAATCAAGTGCGTTGCGTTCCACCTAGCGTATCCTTGACTCTAGGACCAAGGTATACAATGTCAACCGTGAGGCCGTGCGACCAGGACATGATCCGAAAGAGCGGAGGAAGAGCATCTTTCGTCGACGAGGCTCGTCCTCGTTTTTTCCCCGGCCGGAGAACGGAACCTGGACCACCACACCTCTCCGACTACTTTTGGCGAACATTTTCGCGCGGTGTTCGATTACCAGGGCCCGATCCGTAATCTCGCGTTCGTTTTGCTCGCCTTTACTCTCGAGTCCTCGCGTATCGCGTGTCCTAGACTCTCCCGATGCATCCGGGGAAGCTCCGGATGGAGATCGCCGCGTACCTTTTGCTCGTCGCGAGAACTCGAACGAGATGGACTACTCCGGCTGGAGTCGAGTGCTCGGTGTCGTTGGGGAACTCGTTGGATCCTGTGTCAACCCGGTCGAGATCATCGTCTGCGGTGTAGGGTGACGCGATTCAAAGGGCCGCGATAGTTGGCAAAAACTCCGCGGCGTATCGTGTTCTACGGGAGCTTCAGGGACCGTGTATCGATGTCGATTCTTTAAACAGCTCTCCTCGCGTTGGCGGTTCACCGATTCGCGGGACGTACTACCGGAAGTGTACTATGCATTCGCGAGAACGTGGAAGTATCGTCTCCTGCGCTCTTCCTTTAAGTAGTCTCTTTCTTACGTGATAACAGTTTACTCGAGAAGAGATCTCGATGGTACCCTGCGGTCTACGATGCTACCGTCTTGGCACCACGCAGTTTTTACGAGATCGTTATATCCCTTGCGAGTACCAAGCAAGCAGAGCTTGGAAAACGTCGAGCAATTTTTTTTCCAAACCAATAACTCGTTATTTCTGGGAACGGCGATCCCTCTTTATTCGTGCGATAGGCGCGCGCTAAAAAATGGCTCGATATCCGTGTTCCCGCGCGCAGGGGGCCCCGGGCGTCGGTGTAGGTGAACATTCTGCGTGGTCCTTTCGGCGATTCAGCCGGGGAGGAGAGAAGAAGAGAGAAGGAACGACGGGCCTCGTTTCTTTTCTTCGGTGAGCATTGTCGGCCGGTTCGACTCGACTCCCGGCGGATCAAATTCTAACCAGTCCGGCATTATAGCTGCTGTCCTTCGAGGCCCTCCGCCCCCTCTCGCCGCCCTTTGGTCCCCGCGTTAAAGAGAGTCTAGTCATCTCGTGGAGGCATTGTGTTACCGTGTTGGTACTTCGGAGAAAATTCTGGCGAACCTTGGCCGAGGTTGGCATGAGAACCGAAGCTGACCCGATATCAGTCTTTGTCAGTCGCCTCCGGGAACGCGATTTTCCCATGAGACGAGCGCACGACGAGTGGAAAGGGGGTATCGTAAAATATCGTATGCACGAAGCGGCGATCGGCTAGAAAGAGGATCGGTTGCATTCGATCAACGAGTCTTCTCGAGGGGCAGAACGTACAGGCTAGATGGTTGGTCTTGCGGATAGATCTTTTGTGGATAGCGGCCATTTTTTAATGTTGGGAGGGATCAGAGGTTGGTCGACACGGTTCCTACTTGCTATCTTCGAATAGTTTGCTCTTTCTTTATGGAAGAGACTACTATACAAGGACAAAGAAATTCCCTATCGTCAGCCATGTTGAGTAGGTTTGAGCAGAGTTGTGGTCCAAGAGTATCGATCCCAAACCGGTGTCGCCGAAAGAGCAAGAAGGGTGTAGGGGCGACAGCTCTGGCGAGAAGCAAACGGATCGAGTTGGGAAAAGGGTATCGTGAAATATCGTATGCACGGAGCCGGTCGAACGTCGCGCGGCGGCGATCGTCTCGAAAGAGGATCGGTCCGTGCATCGGGCTCGCGTTCGATCAACGAGCCTTCCTCTCGCATACGCTTAACGCATGATAAACGCGTGCATTGTCTACGGGTCGGTGTTGGCCTTCCACCATTGGACGGTGCCGCCTACGGCAAAGATGGCCGTCTTCTCTATTACATATAAATGCCTAATAAGAAGACGGCCGTAAGTATCCGCTAGGTGGATAGAGAAGAGGCAAGAGAGAGGCCGAGGAAGCCCGACGAGAGAACAGGGAAGAAACCGCGTACGCGCTCGCAACGAGAGAAGACGCGCCGCCTCGTAATGCGCCGAGGTCTCGTCTCTCCCCGTCGATTTACATATAACAAGATAACCGTTTTTATTTGCTTTTGCTTATATAATACATTTTTTCTAAACCGAATCAAGCGGCCAGGCCAGGCCGGGTCCGCGGCGAGTCGGCTCGACGGCCGGGGAGTGGGTCAGGGGAGAGCGGGAGGAGGAAGAACCGTGAGGAGGACGGCGGAGGACCGGGTATCCTATAGGCCTGTCAGACCTCATTTGCATACATAACATTCTGGTCGACTGGACACCGGTCAGACCTCCTATCTCTGTCTCTCTCGCCCCGGCGGAGCCGTTTCCACGGCCTCGAGATGCAACGAACTCCTCGACGGCCTCTCCTCCATCTTTGTGTATCGATACCAGCGTCCGTATCGGCCGGATCTTTTGGTACCTTCGGCTCGAGGTGAAAATACCGGGTGAACGGTTTACAGCCAACGATCCTGAATTGTCCAACGATCGTTGTTAGCCAGGATACCCTATTCGAACTAGGTTGCGTCTCGGTTGTACGCCTGATTTGCTATTTTGGGGGTCTATTTGTACACGTATAGTCTAAAGTAGTAAACGATGCATATTAATCGAGACGTTTTGCGTTCGCAGGTGCACGAGCTGTGCGACAACTTCTGCCACCGGTACATCAGCTGCCTGAAGGGCAAGATGCCGATCGACCTGGTGATCGACGACAGGGAGAGCTCGAAACCCCCGGAGATTGGTAACGGTCTGGACGGTGGCGGACCAAGGAGCACCGCCGACAGCACCAGCCACACGGACGGAGCCAGCACGCCGGACGTCGTGAGTACCTCACCATCGTCAACGTCTTACTATCCGCACGACGCGATCACCCCCCACCACCACCATCACCATCACCACCACCATCACCACCAGAGCCAGAATAATAATAACAATAATAATAATAATCACGCCGGTATCGGCAGTACCGCCACTACCACCCCCTTGCAACTGAGCCAAAACCAAAGCCAAAACCACCACCCTGCGCCGCAGTCGAACACCACCACTACTACTGCTATTACCCCAAGTAGCGCCGCCACAACTCCCAACTCCCTAAAGCGTACGCACCAACAGATGATGATGGCAGCCGCGGCGGCATCCGCGATGGCCACCTCGCCGCACGCAGCCGCATCCGCGCCCCCAGCGCACGCGCACGCCGCCCTCGCCGCCTACCACAGCATCAGCTCGGCCGTTTATCCGTGCTCGTAATAGACGCGACTTCCGTGCCGATACCGCCAGACCTTTTCTCTTCTTATCTCCCCTTTCACCTTCTTCTATCTGCTACTTTATGCTCGTGCGATCATACGACGCGTTCTCCCCGCGTCGCTGGCCGGTCTCTCCTCTTCTCGTTCTCCGCGTCTTCTGCGTCGCGTTCCTGAAACGAAAGGGGTTGATCGTGAGCCGCGCGTCGCGATGGTTCGATCGCGACTGACCAGCGGGGAGAGTCGCGGACGCGCAAGGCGCCCTCTCGCGTTCCTCGCGAGAGGTCCACGGAGAGTCGAGGATACGTGCACCCAGGTGGGCCGCTCGATCCTCGGAGCACTGCTTGGCCGTTCTCGCCGATTTCTCGCGGGAACAGGTCGTGGGTCACGAGCGTCGATCGACGCGTATTTGTTGGACTGGCGCTACTTGTCGGATACTTTCAGTACGTCGCTCACGAGTGTCACGTACGGAGCGTTACTTTGTTTGGCACTTGGCTGGCTTTAACGAGTTCATTCACGATCTTTTTTTTTTGTTTCTGTATTGTCTTGCTCCTCTTTGTTTCTTCGCTTCTCTGTTAAGTCGTCGGGAACCGATCTCCGAGAGGTGTCCTCCGGAGGAACGTCGCGGCCGCGCGCGATCGATTCCGCGCGTCCCGGCGTCGTCGCTCGGTTCTTCCCCTCTGGTCGAGCGTCGCGGGGACACGTGAGTCGCCACGTGGTGATGAACGCGCGCGCCTCACCCTTTCCTACTGTTTCCTTCAAGGTCTCTCGCGGCGTGGCACAGCGCGCGGTTTCGCGGGCAAACCGGGCATTAGAAGGGCGCGGCTTTAGCGGCAGGGCGACACGGTGGGCCATAGTATCGTTACGCTAGGCGTCCAGTCGATCATTTTGCTCCTGACCGGAAAACCGTCGAGAGTAACAGGTGCCCCAGACGCAACGATCGTACCTCGGGATACCGCGATAATTGTGCAGAGAACAGAGAACGCCGTACTGCCATCCAACATACTTAAGTATAGCTCAGCAAATTGAGCAAAATCATCTAAAACGTTACCTATTTTAAACAATATTTAAACAATATTGTTTAGCTTGCTGAGCTATATCCCTTCGTGATAACAGACTGTGCAATTATCGTTGAAAAATTGTTGCGTCTATAGCTCTATTCTCGAGAGGAATCGTTCGGAGTAGAATCATCTGGATGGACACCTAGCATCGAGCGAAAGACGCGCGTCAATTTAGAGAGTTTTCGAAAGATTCTTTCGGTTCGCGCGACTCGACGTTTCTTCAGAAGCTTTTGTTGGTCCATCCTTCAGGGAATCCGACCAGTTCTCATGGAGGGTTTTAGGTTCTCGATGACAGAGGGTCGTCTCGGCCCAGCATCTTCTTCCGCAGTCATCTGACGATCGTCGAGCGATCGGTAATCGCGGTGAATTTTTTTACTTTCCGCGCGACAACATCGACGATGGCGCGTTTCGTGACACCGTTGACGCGACGTCTGTCTTCTGAGCGCCGTTTAGAAGGCGATACGATTAATTGCTAAACGAAATATTAACCGTGATCAGGATATACGTAATAGGATTAAGGCTTATAAGCGTGACAAGATGAATTTTGTGTCTATTTTTAAACGGAACGGTTCGGATTAATTTAAGAATCGCGCGCGTGCATGAGTGAGTGCGTTAGAGGGAACGAACGGCAGCGAAGAAGGAAGAGAAAAAAAAAATTTAAACGTGAGAATGAATCGAGAGAAACCGTAGCGGAGATAGACGTATAGTTTCTAACTTATTAGTAGCTTCGACTAGTGTTTAACCGGGGAACGCTGATAAAAAGGACACGAAGGGACC
This sequence comes from Colletes latitarsis, assembly GCF_051014445.1. NCBI lineage: Eukaryota > Metazoa > Arthropoda > Insecta > Hymenoptera > Colletidae > Colletes > Colletes latitarsis. Next base: position 23,181,746 of record NC_135147.1, read on the forward strand.
GGTTTATAGATCGACGACGTCTCATCCTGCTCAGAATACGCCGTGGATCGTCGCGGATCTCGAGATTTACGCTCAGAGGAACCGATGCTTTTAACCATATCCGACGACTTTCGAGTACCGACGATCGACCCGATCGGCCTTCCACGGGGCGTATCTTGAGCAGGGTGATCCGCGAGAACGAGATTCGATCGACGGAGGCAGCACGGACAAGCCAACCCCCCCTCGACACGCGCGATAAAACGCCGAGAGAGCGAGACGCCCACGGGTCGTACGCGATCGAAAATCACGATCATCGCCACACTAGGTCTCGGTACTCGTAACTAGGGAGTTGTGTGAGGTACAAGTCCTGACCGGCAGGGCGCGCGAGGTCCACCCCCAATCCCCGTACTTAATAACCCTTGTGTTCAGCCGAAACGATGAAACCTGCGCGACCATGCGCCAGGAACAGAACGGATGAACGGAGAAAGCCCCCCAGCTGGTGCCCCGCTGAAGCTCGAGCCTCTAAGGCGAGCTCCTTGACCCTGGAATTAGCATTTCCTACACAAACACGCACACGTTGAAAAAGCTATACACACACGTATACACAGAGAAAAAGAGAGATACATATATACACGTCTGCACACACGCAAATACACGAGACACAGTCGTCATGAATCATAGCAGTACACGGAGACTTTTACGCGCGGGCACACGCGAGCGTTCGCCGGTGTTCCGTGGGCTACACACGCACGGTTCACCAACACGCCTCGCGTGGACCGTGCAAGATACATTTACCCGCGAGAGTGCGAGAGAAAGAAACAAGTATATATCACACAAGGTCCACGGGGAGAACAAATGTCGGCCCCCACACGACAGGTACGTAACACGGAAACAGGGTGAAGGGCGCAGGGCACCGGGAGGAGATCTCCGTTCGTGAGATACGCCGCGCCAGATCGCAATCAGAGATATTGAACGAAAAGAGAGAGAACGATAAGCAACAAGGGTGTGTACGGAGGTCGGAAGGTGGGCTTCGGCACCGGTCGGTCGGAACCCTAGTTACGAGTGCCGAACCTAGGGTCGAGAGACCTGCGTGGAAGGTCTCTCGGCTTGATTGACCCCCACCCGCGATCATCGGGCCCCGGGAAACGACATGGAGCGTCGTCAGCCCGGGCCCAACGGAACTGAGAACCGGAAGTCGCGATGGAAACCCCGGGGAACACGCGAGATGTTCTCCACGGCGTTTCGTACTACCGTCGATATTTGGACATGCGCGAACACGACGCTCAATTTGTACTATTTCTCAAATTTTTTTTTTATTTTTTTTTTTTAATATTTTTAATCGTTGAATTGTACATTTGTATTGGTTAATTTGTTCACTGCGCGAGTGGTATGTTGCTGCTCGAAAGGTTGGAGCACCTTTCGATCTTTAAATGTCTTTTTGTTTATACTTGGTCCGTGGTTTTACGCGGTACGGAATATACTTGCGCGTTCACTGTCCGCGGCCCGCATGAGGGTCACTGTGCAGCGTTATTGGATACGCCGCTGAGAGACCAGACAGTGAACGTCTGCGACGGAAACGATCGTTTAAAGCGTTTTTAGTGAAATCGCATTTTTTGATTAAATTGGGTTGTGACGAATTGATATTTTATACTGAGAACTCAAACTCGTTTTGCAATATTTTATTCCTTGACCTTATTCAGAAGTTTTTATCGGTCTTGAGTACACTCTTTTTAAAATTTTTATCTCGTGACCATTAATATTAATCATATTAGTGAAATAGAAATCTTGCATATTAATCAGGCATCACTCACGTACGATTTTCAATAAATACTTGCATCATATTTGAATTTAGTTCATTATGAATCCTTAATACGTTTGATATTTTTATTCGGTTGGAAAGTCAACTGTTATGAACCACGCTGCATTCGAGGCATTTATTAATTTTTGTACCTCAGTTTTATTTTATATTAAAGAAAATTCTCAAAGTGCATTTAGCTATAAATTGAATGCATCGACCGAATATTCTAAATAATGTGTCATCGGTCCGTAGATTATTTTTCATTTGCCATAGTCACACGCATAAACAATCTTATTTCCGTGAACTTCTTCGCAATAATGAAAGGCTGCTATCTGTCTGCAAAGTAGCATTGAAGTCAAAACAACCAGACATTCGTTAGCAACCGATAAATGGCAAACTTTTTATACTGGTTCAAAGAATATTTACTGTCCTTTTAAACAGTCATTGCATTCTTGATCAACAAGTAATTCCTTCTGTATAGGATGAAATAAAATACTAAAACGAGAGACTGAAACTCTCGCTGAACGGAGCGCGGGGTTTATGAAAAGATTTTATTTCGGTACCGATGATATAATAATCGACGATCGAAGGGTGCTCCGAACTTTGGAGGGGTATTGTACATTTGAATTTATGGCGATTGAATTCGTTCTTGTTTTGCGTCTTCCATATCGCGCGGAATCGTTAGAAGATTCGCGCGATGCGTTCACGGAAGCGTGTACCCGTTCCTGCGGAGAACGAGTTACGTTCTTCCAATTTTCACTATATTTCTTACTATTTTCTTCTTTTTTTTTTCGTACGTTTGTTTCTGTTCTATCGAGTTCTCGAGCCGGTGTACTTAAGAGACGCTCGACCGTCCGAGAATTCGGTTTCAATTACGCTTAAAACGGCTCGACTGGACGCATCGCGGAGCGTCTTCTCGAGCGCGACGAGCGCCTCCGCGCGCGACACGAAGGAGAGGAGACTAACGTGAATACATAGTGCCATAGAGGTGCAGAGCAGGCGCTCGCGTGCGCCCAGACTGTGTACTTAATTAACGCTAATCGAGGAGCGATTCGAAACGGAAAAGGAAATCGAACGGTCGGTCGAAATACGGATCCATTCGATCGGGAACTTCCCTTTCGCGAAAGGAATCGCATCTGACCGCTCTGGGCATTCGCTCGAGAGTTTTTCTCTCGATCGTTGGCATCCGGAGTCCTAGGAAACACACACACAACGAATTACTGTATCACGAGTCGTATACATTTTTGATTTTTAAATTTTCAAGCATCAAATTCGAATAAGAATTTGCAACAACAATTGCAGAAATTATTATACTAAAGATCATTGTGTGTTTGGCCTCCACAGACTCTTCGATGAGCACAGAATTAAAAAATATCAAAGATTAATTTTTGATCTTATTCTTACTCTTTTCTTTGAAAGAAAAATTCTTGAGTGAATACCCAGCACAACTCACGTTTCGTCCACGGTTGCAAGTTGACGAGTGCATTTAGGGAAGGGTACAGGACGTTTGATTTTTCTTTCAACCCCCGAAACGTTCCGCCCTTCCATCTTGGATCTCTTCTCGCGATCATTTCGCGACCGTGGTTGAACCGTTCCGCGAGAATACTCGCTCGATTGCGTCTCGCGTGTGAGCTACGTTTATTATTTTCCGCCTGGTATGCTTGTAGCCTCGACGAGTAGCCAGAAAAGGGCAAAATTTCTATCCAAATAACAATTTCGAATAACAAACGAAACGGGGTTAAATGAAATTAAAAATGAATCCAAGATAAATTGACAAGAGCAAAATGGTTGCGTGTTTTTATTAGTTAGCTACGATTCGAATAAAATTTTGCCCTCGGCGTTCATCGACGCTCGTGCCCAACCAACCGAGCGAGAGAATTTGTTGAGAATGTCGCGTTTCTTTTTCTCGATAGTGTTACGTTTTTGTTTCGTATTGTTTCTGCGGTTTGTTAACATTTGACGACGAGTAACTCGCATTATTCGAGGGAATTTGATTCGCGTACAGGGTGTCTCGAAATAAGTGATACGATCGCAAAAGAGTGAATATATGTGAAAAAATAAGTCGAAAACGTAGAATGACATTTTTCGTACGAGGCTTCTTTTCCGAATAAATCGATGTGAAACATTTTTGGAGCGCGTGTATGCATTCGTGATTTCATTTATTAGCGTCTACATTACTCTTCCAATTTACTCTAATAGATAACTAAGGATGGACAGTGAAATAAAGTCTTTTAATATAAAAATCACGTGCCATTTATTTGCAAGCACTGATCTACCAGCATAGTCTTTGACGTGCACCAAAAATCTTTAACGTTGATTTATTTGGAAATGGAACTCCCCACGAAAAAATAATATTGGACTTTTTCAACTTATTTTTGGCATAGATTCGCCTCACGTTTGGATTGTACTGCAAATTTGAAGATACTCTGTATATACACACTGAAAATACAGACGCACCAGCGAACGGAAACGCACCCGTTGTTTCAATTAACCGGGATGCACGATTATAGGGGAGACGAGTTCTCGTACGCGTCGACGGACATTGTGCATGTATGTGTGTTTACGATTACAACTTTTACTAGGCTTAAGCGAGAGACACGGATTGAAAAGAAAGATTGGGAGAAAGAAAGACGATAACGACGACGACGAAGAGAAACTCAGCCGAACATTGTATACGACTAGCAGTACATAGCGATAATATATTATGATACTTGTTTAAACTATTGTCTCAATCAACGTATTTTCATTATAAATAAATGTTAGCCTTGTTGAGTTAAAACAAAAAAAAAACACTGTCTGGTAATTTCCACCGGAACCGACGTCACGAACGAAAGATTTCCGTTAAAGATGGCAGCCTTTAGAAGTCTGTCTTGTTTGGAACTCTAAAAATTGGATATTTTAGATTTTTGGGGAGAAAACTATTACGGTAATATCATTGTGTACTGCTCTACTTAACTAAAACAATTTTAAAGTTTCTTAGTTTCTATTAAAATGGTTTTAAGATCGGGATCTTTAGGAGAGCGTAAGTAAAGTCGATTTTTATTTACCTCCAAACACGACAGATACCTCAAGCCTCCTTTCCCTCTGCATGCAAAACACCTTCGTGTCCTTTTTAATTAAAGCGTTAACACGGCGATCAGGGAGCGTCATCGTCGTTCGCAGATAACGCGGACCGATTGCTCGTAATTGCGATCAGATTAATTAAATTCGTCGATCGCGTTTCGGTGCAGGATTCGTCGCGATCGTCAGCGTCAATCTTGGCCACGGGAATTAACCCATTAAGTATGCGATCAATCTATTTCCAAAATCGAAAACTGCCCCATCGAACAGGAAAAGTAATTTTTCTTTAAGCTATAACGTCTCCTATAAACGGAACATTGACATTCACAAAAATTGACTAATATTGTTTGTTTACAGTGCAAAACAACAAACAGCAGTAAAATAAGCTTCTACAGATATTTTAAAAGTAAAATTTTACCACGATGAGCAACACTCGATTAGAAGTAAATGTTGAAGATATTTACGGTCAGTAATAAGCGCAATTAACGCTTATTGTTTCGCTTTGCGAAGAGTTTAAAAATCACGCGACGCGAAAAGAGGTTTTAGTGTCTAGCGAAAGATCGTCTTGCGACCAGGGCAGTGGTACTTAATGGGTTGATCGATCGATTCTCACGTTAAGAAGTATCATATGCGCTCATTCGTGGCAAGGACGAATTAAGGACCATGGGATCGATCATCAGGACGAGTCTGGAAGCCAACGATTCCCAAAGGCACCCGTTGGACGCGTCGGTGAGGGAATATCAACAGAAGAGCTGACGGCGGCGCGGCCATAAATCTCGGTTAACCCTCTGCTAATAAATATTTAACCCTTTAAATTTGCAACAACCCTCAGCGTGTAGCCATTTGCATAAGACTTCTATTTCATTTACACATCGCATAATTGAATATTTAAATTCAATTGCCCGCCGTTACGCGCTCGCAGTCCCGAGCCGCAAAACTGCAGTAAAACTTGTAACGGGGCCACTTTCCTTCCCGCCGCCCACACCCCCTCGGTAAACCACCCCCGTTCGAGCAGCGTCTGGCATCCGACGTCGGCCTCCCTTGGCCGCGATCAACCCTTGGAAACTGCTTGGAGAATATTGCGACGCCCCCGGGGACCGTCGAGAAAACACGTTCTTCGGCTGGAAATCGTCGAGACGTTTCGAGGACAGGATGTTTCGAAAAAATTTTAACCCCCCTGCCGGAAGTAATACTTTCAGAGGCACAGAAACAACTAAACTTTTGCCCGATGATTCAAAACATCCGTCGATAGATAATAAAATGGAACAAAATTCGAAAGCAGATTACCAAGAGCCAAACTAAAACCGACGGGATTACCATTATCGTTATTTTAATTTTCTTTTTTTTATTTTTCGTTTGCCAATGGTTCCGCGCGGCGTCTGTAAATATTTTTAGAAGCATTTCCATCGGATGACAAGCTCGTACGTACGCGCCACGTGTCGAAGCCCCGGTTCGTCGTTTCGTGGTGAACGTCCTCGCGCCTCCCCCTCTTTCGTTGTTCATCTTCTTCCTACTCTTCGGGGTCCCTCGCGACGACGATCTCTTCTACATTCTCCGGACGACATCTGGCCGTCGTGGCACGTATATACGGCCGTTAGCACTTTCACGAAAGGGATTACCATTGTCACGTTATTCATGCTAACGATGATCGGCCGAGATCGGCCGCGACGATAATCGTCGTGTCACTAAAATCGAGGAGGCGGTCATTGTGAGCGACATACTGACAGCATAATAAATTATCGTCCTCTCCTTATCCCGCTTTCTCGTTCTCTTCCGTTCGGTTCTCCCGCTCTTATTCCCGTGGCTTTTTCCCACTGTCGCGCGTACCCTTCCTCTTACCCTCTCGACGGTCCACGGACGACATTACGCGCGTGTAGCGTCGTAACGCGATACAAGACGCTCATGGCACACCCGTCCTGGACGATAATCGCGAAGACAGGCGCCGATTATACCGCCAGGACAGCCTCGCTCTCGGGGACACTGTTTATTGGACCTGTTCACCGATTTCACGATACCGCGACCAGCGTAACACCGCGCGTGTCGGTGTTGGTGCTGCTCCGATAACTCTGCTGCAACCAGAACCGAGCAACCAGTGGTTTGCAACCGTTGTATTTGCTTTAAATTGCACCCTTAGTTTCGATCGGTACCCTCCGTTGGGCTACTTCCGCGATTCAGAATGTTGGTCATAGAATTTTGGTTCCGGAGAGTCGTTAAGGTAAATAATTTGACGTAGATTGGCACATGCATGGATGTATTATTATATTATAATGGTCCTCGTGTATATTTTACACTGTGCATTTAAAATTTGTTCGTGGTAGAATTTTTGTCGAAGCATTTGCTTTCTATCGTGGAACCTTCCGCCGTCCGACGGTTGGCAATTCATCGACGTCTCGATCTTCCTATCGGGATCAAGTTAATTCGCTAATAAAAAGTAGTAATAGAATTTTAAATCTCCTCGCGTACAAGTAAAACACGTCAACGAAACTTAGTTGTGCCTGTATAGAGAAAATTTCTATAGAAGAAACAAGTTTTACATAAGTAGGTTAGATTGCAATTACGAATAGACTTTGAACATACAAAAACTAATTACGATGGAAGAGCCCCGATACTCGTAACTTTAAATACCATATGTACAAGTACGTATCAATCATCGAATATCCCACGTTTCCATAATTTGAATAAACATCGAGGACATCTATAGACACAGAAAACTGCCGTGGCCTAGTTTACGCGTTAACCAATTTTTCAGGTGTTGCAAGTACAATTTCTAGATTCGCGTAAAGTTCAGTGGATATCGATAGAAAAGTGGTTGAATTGTGGGTCCCGCGACGGGCCGTGGAACCGCAAAACCGCTGTGTAAATGGCGCCGGTAGCAAGAGGTTCGGTTCCCACACCCACGACTCTGGTTGTCTCAAGGTGCGTGGCCCTTGCACGCGCGCGCGTTTCAGGTACACGGCAAGCAACAACGCGATAAGTGTAACGACTTCGTTCGACCAATTGCCGCACGCGGTATTCCTCGCCTCGGAACCGCCCATTCCGTGCGGGCAAACGACGCCCGACGTTGTCGACGTGGCCGTCGTCGATCCCCGTCGCCCAACGCGCGTTCCTTCTGTCTCAACGCGTCGACGTCTCCGTCACCCGCGCCTTCTACGCGACGCGTGCGTGCGCGGCGGGTAAAGGACATATCACGCGATCCACGCGCGTAATCCTCCTTTGCTCGTGGAAAATTACCGCGAGAACTCGCGCACACGTGGCTTCGGGGACTACGTATCAATGGAACACTCTCCGCGGCTCCAACGATCTTTCTTTCTCTCGCGACGATCTATAATTATTCGACGACGAGGTGCTTCGTACCCCAACTCTTTCATACTTCTTATTGAAATTTTTATTACTTTA